>NC_092109.1:9919042-10074042 GCF_045679555.1 Salvelinus alpinus
TAAACTCAGTTTTTCACAATTCCTGACATTTAATCATCGTAAAAATTCCGTGCCTTAGAATGTGAAATGTCACAATAATAGTAGAGAGAATGATTTATTTAAGCTTCTATTCAGCTTTCATCACATTCCCAGTGGGTCAGAAGTTTACATACACTCAATTAGTATTTGGTAGCATTGCCTTTAAATTGTTTAACTTGGGTCAAAGATTTTGGGTAGCCTTCCACAAGCTTCCCACAATAAATTGGGTGAATTTTGGCCCATTCCTCCTGACAGAGCTGGTGTAACTGAGTCAGGTTTGTAGGCCTCCTTGCTCGCACACGCTTTTACAGTTCTGCCCACAAACTTTCTATGGGATTGAGGTAAGGGGTTTGTGATGGCCACTCCAATACCTTGACTTTGTTCTACTTAAGCCATTTTGCCACAAGTTTGGAAGTATGCTTGGGGTCATTGTCCATTTGGAAGACCCCTTTGCAACCAAGCTTTAACTTCCTGACTGATGTCTTGAGATGTTGCTTCAATATATCCACATAATTTTCCTGCCTCATGATGCCATCTATTTTGTGAAGTGCACCAGTCCCTCCTGCAGCAAAGCACCCCCACACCATGATGCTGCCACCCCCGTGCTTCACGGTTGGGATGGTGTTCTTCGGCTTGCAAGCCTCCCCCTTTTTGCTCCAAACATAACGATGGTCATTATGGCCAAACAGTTCTATTTTTGTTTCATCAGACCAGAGGACATTTCTCCAAAAAGTACGATCTTTGTCCTCATGTGCAGTTGCAAACCGTAGTCTGGCTTTTTTATGGTGGTTTTGGAGCAGTGGCTTCTTCCTTGCTGAGCTGCCTTTCAGGTTATGTCAATATAGGACTCATTTTACTGTGGATATAGATACTTTTGTACCGGTTTCCTCCAGCATCTTCACAAGGTCCTTCGCTGTTGTTCTGGGATTGATTTGCACTTTTCACACCAAAGTACATTCATCTCTAGGAGACAGAACGCATCTCCTTCCTGAGTGCTATGACGGCTGCAAGGTCCCATGGTGTTTATACTTGCGTACTATTGTTTGTACAGATGAACGTGGTACCTTCAGGCGTTTGGAAATTGCTCCCAAGGATGAACCAGACTTGTGGAGGTCTACAATTTTTTTTCTGAGGTATTGGCTGATTTATTTTGATTTTCCCATGATGACAAGGAAAGAGGAACTGAGTTTGAAGGTAGGCCTTGAAATACATCCACAGGTACACCTCCAATTGACTCAAATTATGTAAATGAGCCTATCAGAAGCTTCTAAAGCCATGACATCCTTTTCTGGAATTTTCCAAGCTGTTTAAAAGCACAGTCAACTTAGTGTATGTAAACTTCTGACCCACTGGAATTCTGATACAGTGAATTATGAGTGAAATAATCTGTCTGTAAACAATTGTTGGAAAAATTACTTGTGTCATGCACAAAATAGATGTCGTAACCGACTTGGCAAAACTATAGTTTGTTGACAAGAAATTTGTGTAGTGATTGAAAAATGAGTTTTAATCACTCCAACCTAAGTGTATGTAAACTTCCGACTTCAACTGTATATACACTACTGTTAAAAAGTTTGGGGTCACTTAGAAATGTCCTTGTTTTTTAAAGAAAAGCACATTTTTTGTCCAATAAAATAACAACAAATTGATCAGAAATACGGTGTAGACATTGTTAATGTTGTAAATGACTATTGTAGCTGGAAACGGATGATTTTTAATGAAATATCTACATAGGCATACAGAGGCCCATTATCAGCAACCATGCCTCCTGTGTTCCAATGGCACGTTGTGTTTGCTAATCCAAGTTTATCATTTTAAAAGGCTAATTGATCATTAGAAAACCCTTTTGCAATTATGTTAGCACAGCTAAAAACAGTTGTCCTGATAAAGAAGCAATAAAACTGGCCTTCTTTAGACTAGTTGAGTTTTCTGAGCATCAGCATTTGTGAGTTCGATTATAGGCTCAAAGTGGCCAGAAACAAAGACCTTCCTTCTGAAACTCGTCAGTCTATTCTTGTTCTGAGAAATGAAGGCTATTCCATGCGAGAAATTGCCAAGAAACTGAAGATCTCGTGCAACGCTGTGTACTACTCCCTTCACAGAACAGCGCAAACTGGCTCTAACCAGAATAGAAAGAGGAGTGGGAGGCCACGGTGCACAACTGAGCAAGAGGACAAGTACATTAGAGTGTCTAGTTTGAGAAACAGACGCCTCACAAGTCTTCAACTGGCAGCTTCATTAAAAAACACCAGTCTCAATATCAACAGTAAAGAGGCGACTCCGGGATGCTGGCCTTCTAGGCAGAGTTGCAAAGAAAAAGACATATCTCAGATTGGCCAATAAAAATAAAATATTAAGATGGGCAAAAGAACACACACTGGACAGAGGAACGGAGTCACCTCTTCACTGTTAACGTTGAGACTGGTGTTTTGCCAGCAAACTTTATAGTTGGCAGTTGACACAATGCATTCGGGCAGGTAGCGTTGTCTTGGCAGCCGCCAAACCCAGATTTGTCCGTCGGAAACCAGATAATTTATCACTCCAGAGAACGCATTTCAACTGCTCCAGAGTCCAATGGCGGTGAGCTTTACGCCACTCCAGCAGACGCTTGGCATTAAGCATGGTGATTTTAGGCTTGTGTGCGTGCGGCTGCTCGGCTATGGAAACCCATTTCATGAAGCTCCCGACGAACAGTTATTGTGCTGACGTTGCTTCCAGAGGCAGTTTGGAACTCGGTAGTGAGTGTTGCAACCGAGGACATACGATTTTTACGTTCGCTTCAGCACTTGGCAGTCCCGTTCTGTGAGCTTGTGTGGCCTACCACTTCGCAGCTGAGCCGTTGTTGCTCCTAGGTGTTTCCACTTCACAATAACAGCACTTACAATTGACCGGGGAAGCTCCAGCAGGGCAGAAATTTGACAACCTGACTTGTTGGAAAGGTGGCATACTATGACGGTGCCACGTTGAAGGTGAGCTCTTCAGTAAGGCCATTCTATTGCCAATGTTTGTATATAGAGATTGCATGGCTGTGTACTCAATTTTATACACATGTCAGCAATCGTTGTGACTTAAATAGCCGAATCCACTAATTTGAATGGGTGTCCACATACTTTTGTATATTTGTATATTTATTTATACAGTGAACAAAAATATAAACGCAAAATGCAACAATTTCATTGATTTTACTGAGTTACAGTTCATATGAGGAAGTCAATTGAAATAAATTCATTAGGCCCTAATCTATGGATTTCACATGATTGGGAATAAAGACATGCATCTGTTGGTCACAGATACCTTAAAAAAAGGTGCACAATGGGCCTCAGGATCTCGTCAATGTATCTTTGTGCATTCAAATTGCCATTGGTAAATGCAATTGTGTTCATTGTCCGTAGTTTATGCCCGCCCATACCATAACCCCACCGCCATCATGGGGCACTCTGTTCACAATGTTGACATCGGCAAACCGCTCGCCCACATGATGCCTTACGCACAATGTCTGCGGTTGTGAGGCCGGTTGGACGTACTGCCAAATTCTCTAAAACAACCTTGGTGGCGGCTTATGATAGATAAATTAACATTTATCTGTGTAATGATCATGCTGTTTTGTCAGCTTCTTGATATGCCACACCTGTCAGGTGGATGGATTATCTTGGCAAAGGAGAAATGCTCACTAACAGGGATGTAAACGAATTTGTGCACAAAATTTTTGACATTTTGTTTTGTGCGGATGGAAAATTTCTGGGATATTTTATTTCAGCTCATGAAACATTGGACAAACAATTTACATGTTGCATTTAGATTTTAGTTTCTGTGTGTGTGTGTTTGTGCCTCTCTCTCTCTATTATAATTTTTTGAGACATAAAATAAAAAAATGAAAGTGATGTTCATTTAGGAAATCTGTTACCAATTATTCCCACGCATAAATAGAGACATATGTGATCGTATCCCAATGTAATCAAGGTTTGAAATTATTCTGTTTTTGTCAAATACTGTATCTGTTTGAGCTTCTTGCGGTCAATTTGCAGTGTACAAAGGATGTATAACTATGTTCAACTACGTTCAAGAAAAAATCGAATCGCGGCTGAATGTAATTTGGGACCCCTGGTTTATAGCATTTATTCGTTTTTTTGCGTTCAGTGCATTCACCTTTGAGTGTATGCATACATTTCAGAGTATATTTACTTTGAATTGTAAAGATTTACAAACACATGTTAATAAAATAGTATGCAAATATGCTACAGGTCTTGTCTGAATTTTGTGTGAATTGTTTTAGCCCTGAGCATTTATCCTTTAGCATGTAAACAACCTAATAACGTAATGGTCTTTTCAGATACATTTTTAAGGAACAAAGAACTAGCATACAAGTAAAGATAATGTTTATTGAAAAAGTTGCCAGCTAACTACATCAGACATTCCACAGCCATTTTCATGATTTCTACGCTCCCTTCTGATTTGCCAGAAATCGTCCCTATTTCCGGTTTGTGATCCAAACACTTCTCTGTTCTGAGCCGAAACAACTGTAGCTAGACTGATCGATAGACAACAACCATCATGGGTGCAATGGCAGAACTCACGGATAAATTCAGCTCATTCACAATGACTCAATTAAACGAGTTGCTTGAAGACGATGAAAAACTAAATGATATTGTCAAAGAAATGGACGAGGTAAGTTTCCATTGTGTTTTGCTAACGTTAGCTAATTATCCCTAGTAACGCTAACCAGAATCAAAACATCTAGCTAGCTGTGCACTTATGTATGTCGTCAGGCAGACCTGGCTTCATTCATAAATCCCTTCTGAATGCATTGAGCAAGCTCATCAACATCCACCTCTTTGCAGCACGGCTGAGAAACGTGCTCCTTGTACTGTACTCAACATTTGGCACCTGTGTTGTGGATGCTATTTCCATATTTCTATTGTCGAATCACTTTCGACAATAACCCTGTTTGTGTACATATAGCAGGTCACAAATGGTATTGCGGCATTGTCATCACGGCACAAATGCCATCTGATGCCCATTTTTACAGAAGTAATGGACCCACCCGCGTTTAGGAACTGAATAGATTTGAAGGGACCTGGTCCCTGATCTGTCTTATGGTACCTAATAGTGGTGGTATTTGCTTCATATTATATGCTAAGAAAACACACAAGACAACCGGTCATCAGTTCTCTGGAAGGTGCGACATCTGGGAAACGTTGGGAGAGGTTTTCCTATTGAGTAACCTAGGTGGAGCACACCTCTTTAGTCATCATTTTGACACATTTAGCACACAGAGCACAGCAGGTTCATACGCAGATATATTATGACTATAAACACCTAAGGCTGGGCGGTATACCGGTATTGATGCACGGACCGGTTTGGGGTTTTACTTTGCCTTCTATACCTGTATTTGAATGTTTGGTTTGTTAAATGTGAAACGCGGTGTGTAACGTCCATTTGTATAGTTTACTTCGCTACTTGAGCCATCTATCTCCACTCTCTATGCCGCTTTCCACACGGACCTAGCCAAGCCCCCTGTCACTCAAGGAGCGCATTTGACGTTCCTCAACCACGAGACACTTGCATTCAGTCTGCATGGTCAATGCAGCATATGCAACACTGTTGATGACAACGATGCAGTTGTCACTTTGCTTCTTATTATAAATATACTAGCGTTCTATAATTGCACTATCTTGTGTTTCTTACATCTGCAAACAGCTAGTTTGTCTTTTCTTAGAAAGTTGTTCCTAAAACTTGTTAGCCGCTAATGCTAATCGCCAGCTAGCTATTAAATGTACTGAGTCAGAGCAAGCGTACTTAGCTATACAGCCTGATAATACCAGTGATTGTGTAGACCTAAATCAGCATGTTGTTTTTGCAACAGTGACTTCTAAATTAGAGGCAAACGCAAAGCAAGAATATGTTAGCTACATGAAGTACCTAAGAGAACACATTCAATAGGAGCCAAAAAAAACAATGTAGCCAAAGATTATAGGGTCCCCTATGAAACACCTCAACATATTTTTTCCTACCCTGTCACAATAACTCTTCCCTGGTATTTTCATTCGTTGTCATGTCAAACAACAATGTATTAAAAGTGCCCAGCATTATATTCTAACTATATTTAGAATATACATTATATTCCGATGATTCTAACAGTTAACACAAGTGTTTTGCTCTAAATCACAAGTCAAATTGCAACATTTGGTTAAAAATAAGGCCCAGATTACTTGCCCATATCGTGCAGCCCTACGTGGCAGTGTGGAGATGATCTCAAAGGCAGAAATTAATGAAAATTATGACTTTTTGGGGGTTGAAGTTGAATTGAACAGTATAAAACAATCAGTATGGAGAAAGACCCATTGAAATCACTTAGAATGTATGTGTTGCCACCCTAGGGTCACGCACTACTCATAACACAAATGTAGAACTTTTATTATTAAAAATATAAAATAACGTCATATCGTCATTTTATTTATTTTTTTAATACAGTGCTATAATATTTTGGCCATATCGCCCAGCCCTATAAACACCTCTCACAGCCTGTTGACATCTGGTTAAATAAGATATACTTTATTAGTCCGTGCAAGATGGACATTTATCTTCTTTTATCCAACGCCACCGATATACACACATTAGGTTGGAGAAGCTGGAGCAGAGGATGGATGTCAGTGTTTTCAAAAACTGTGTACAGCATTCTGACACTATGTTGTTCATCATCTCTCCATCCCTAGCTAGCCTTGTGTAGTGTAGGTTTTGGGAAATCTGGCTTCTGGCTTCTTCATTTTCTGTATTTGTATATCCAGTAGATACGTACAGTACCAGTCAACTTTGGACACACCGACTCAATCAAGGGGTTTTCTTTATTTTCTACATTGTAGAATAATAGTGAAGACATCAAAACTATGAAATAACACATATGGAAGCACGTAGTAACCAAAAAAGTGTTAAACAAATAAAAATGTATTTTATATTATTCAAAGTAGCCACCCTTTACCTTGTTGACAGCTTTGCACACGCTTGGCATTCTCTCAACCAGCTTCATGAGGAATGCTTTTCCAACAGTCTTAAAGGAGTTCCCACATATGCTGAGCACTTGTTGACTGCTTTTCCTTCACCGTCTTCTGTATCTACCTTGTCACAACACAACTGATTGGCTCAAACGCATTAAGAAGGAAGGAAATTGCACAAATGAACTTTTAACCTCTCTTGGGTACGTGAGACGTTAGCGTCCCACCTCTTCAACAGCCAGTGAAACTGCTGGGCGCCAAATTCAAATACAGAAATACTCATTATGAAAATTCAGAAAACAAATATTTTACATAGGTTTAAAGATTAACTTCTTGTGAATCCAACCACGGTGTCAGATTTAAAAAATGCTTTACGGCGAAAGCATACCTTACGATTATTTGAGAACATAGCCCACTAGACAAATCATTACAAACAGTAACCAGCCAAGTAGAAGAGTTACACAAGTCAGAAATAGAGAGAAAATGTATCCCTTTGATGATCTTCATATGGTTGCACTCAGCAGACATTAATTTACTCAATAAATGTTCCTTTTGTTCGATAAAGTCTCTTTATAACCAAAAACCTCAGTTTTGTTCCCTTCGTTTTCTTCAGTAATCTGCAGGCTCAAACGCAGTCAAAACAGGCAGACAAAAAAATCTAAATTGTATCTGTAAAGTTCATATAAACATGTCAAATTATGTTTATATTCAACCCTCGGGTTGTTTTTAGCCTAAATAATCGATATTTCAACCTGACAATAACGTCGTCAATTTAAAAGGTAAACAAGAAAGGCACTCTCTCGGTCTCGCGCATGAAAAAGCTCTGTGACACTTTAGGGTCCACTCATTCAGACTGCTCTTACTTCAACATTTTTCAGAATACAAGCCTGAAATCACTTCTAAAGACTGTTGACATCTAGTGGAAGGCATAGAAACTGCAATTTGAGTCCTAAGTCAATGGATACTGTAATGGCATTGAATAGAAAACTACAAAACCAACAAAAAAACTACTTCCTGAATGGATTTTTCTCAGGTTTTCGCCTGCCAAATCAGTTCTGTTATACTCAGACACTATTTTAACAGTTTTGGATACTTTAGAGTGTTTTCTATCCAAATCTACCAGTTATATGCATATCATATCTTCTGGGCCCGAGAAGCAGGCAGTTGAATTTGGACATGCATTTCATCCAAAATTCCGAATGCTGCCCCCTACCCTAGAGAAGTTAACAAGGCGCACCTGTTAATTGAAATGCATTCCACGTGACTACTTCATGAAGCTGGTTGAGAGAATGCCAAGAGTGTGCAAAGCTGTCATCAAGGCAAAGGGTGGCTACTTTTGAAGAATCTCAAATATAAAATATATTTTGATGTGTTTAACACTTTTTTGGTTACTACATGATTTCATGTGTTATTTCATAGTTTTTATGTCTTCACTATTATTCTACAACGAAGAAAATAGTACAAATAAAGAAAAAAAACTGAAACGATTAGGTGTGTCCAAACTTTGGACCAGTACTGTATGTGGCTGAATCGAGACTCCCCACCATGACGCTGGTGGAGATGCTAGTCCTTACCCACCAATGTGGAAATAGCTTTACGCAAACAACCTGTGAGCAGAGATGCAAATCTGTGGTTGTGGCTGCCTCTACGGCTGGAAGGCTGTCTAGTGCCTGCTACTCTGGCTTCATGGCAGCATACTATCCCAACCATGTTATTAATGATTGAATTATAGCTTACTTCATTAGTACTGATATCTTTATAATCCCCTTCACCAAAACCTACACGCAGATTATAAATCCCTGTAATAGACACACAAGTCGTAGGCTACTATATCTGCATTGTATCACTGTAGAAAGCAGAGCTCTGATCGCTCTGAGGGCAGTGAAATCAATACAGGACAAACACAGTCAAACACAGTTTAAACACTGTCAATGATAGCCTGCTGAACTCTATAGTGAGCCGGTGCAGGGCTGTGGCCATGTAGGGCTAAAACACAGCACTCAATAAAGGTATGGAGTAATCAGTGTCCTCCATAAGAATAGACTCATATTTAACCTCCAGCGGTTAGGCTCTAAGCTGGCTTGTCCCTGACCTATAGGTCTACATACCACGGTGTGGAGGTCTGGCTGGGTGAATTTCTCTCTGTCTGCATGTATTGTGTTTAGTGCTACTGACCCCACCTTCCCTCTGTCTCCTTATCTCCCTTTTACCTCTCTCCCTGTGTGTACGGTGTGTGTGTTTATGTCTATGTCACTGTGTGTGTTATAGATGCGTGAGGTGCAGCAGGTGAAGGAGCTGACCCTGGGCAGTAACATCAGCCTGGCTGAACAGAACCTCCAGCTGCAGCCAAGACTGGACCTGCAGAAGAACCAGCTCACCGCACGCTACCGCCACCTACAGGAGCTCTACGACAACTACCAGCTACGCAAGTCCACACTCGGTAAGAGCCTTAGTAACTAGTGCACACTTGGTAAGAGCCCTAGCTAGTCCACGCTTGGTAAGAGCTTTAGCTAGTGCACGCTAGATAAGAACGCTAGCAAGTCCACATTCGATAAGAGCCCTAGCTAGTCCACATTTCTAAGTCCACAGTATCTGTCACTACATCTCAGTCCGTGCACTCTTGCTCTCTGAAAGACTAGTCTTTCTCTCTCTGTGTCTGTGTTGGTAGCTGACTGTTTTCCACCACCTACATGTCTGCCTGGTCTAGCCAGTTCAGTCAGTTGTCGTTCCAAGATACTGATCCTCTGTCCTTCGGGTTGTCACATGGCCACGATAGAAAGGAGGGAAGCACTCAGCCTTTCTAATATGGCTGTGACGATACCAGTATCGCAATGTTTTTTTTCCCCATGTCAAAAATTCAAACACGAAGCATGCCAAACTCTTTGGTCTTTTAAAAACCTGCTGTATGTAAAATATTGTGTGATTTATATAGTTTCGAAAATAAATAAATGTGACTCTGGATGACAACATAATTATTTTTGTTTCCAACATTAGGGCTGTTTTCATAAAGAAGTTAAATCCGCTTCATGTTTTGTTTCCTTTCCACAGTACTAACAAGTTACGCGATCGTCCCGGCCCTACTTTTTAACCACAGTTTCCACCACCAACCTAAGCCCTAACATTAAACCCTAAATCAAGAACAGATATCTAATGTGCTTGATCTACAATACATTTTCTTTGTCCTCTCTAGCATGGCCATCTAGTGATCACTGTGTCAGTCAGCTGTTACCTGATACCCCTAGCTTTCCTGTACTCAATGCTGCTTTGTGTCCTTTGAATGGCCCAGCCAGCCAGCTACTGTAGTCCCATCACATTACAGCCCTGCCCCAGAAATCAGGTCACGACTTAGATTCAGGACAGTGATTCACTGTGTGGTGATCAGTGTTTGTTTTTAGTGTTTTTTTAACTGTTTCTCGCTCTCTCTCAGACCCTGGTTCAGAGAACAGTTCTCTGGACATTCTGCTGGCTCTGCTGCAAGCTGAGGGAGCCAAGATAGAGGAAGAGACTGAGGTGAGAGACACACAATAATACACTCAACAACTACACTTATGCTACAATACGCTCTCACAACTACATACGAACACAGATCAATACAGTCATGTACACACTCGGGGGTGAAAGTAGAATTCATTTCTTCCCGGTACAGGATCTCCTATATTTGCACGTGCACCAAAAAAAAAAATATGGGCCTAATCATAGAATTACATATTTTATTTCATTTGTATTTTTATTTCACCTTTATTTAACCAGGTAGGCCAGTTGAGAACAAGTTTTCATTTACAACTGCGACCTGGCCAAGATGAAGCAAAGCAGTGCGACAAAAACAACAGAGTTACACATGGGATAAACAAACCTACAGTCAATAACACAATAGAAATATACAGTGTGTGCAAATGAAGTAAGGAGGTAAAGCAATAAATAGGTCAATAGTGGCAAACTAATTACAATTTAGCAATTGACACTGGAGTGATAGATGTGGGATGAGGATGTGCAAGTAGAAATACTGGTGTGCAAAAGAGCAGAAAAAATTTAATAAATATGGGGATGAGATAGGTAGTTGGTTGGGCTATTTACAGATGGGCTGTGTACAGCTGCAGCGATCGGTAAGCTGCTCTGACAGCTGATATAAAATCCATATTAATTCAATAGGATCTCTGTGGGCCTTGTCATAAAGACTTGTCATTTACCTTTTATTGGGGCATAAACACAACCAGTCATGTTTTTTATCTGATTGTCAAACAATCACTTCAAAGGACTTTACTAGGCTACATGCCCAATTGTTTTCAATTCTATTTGCATTTTTCATGCCTCAGACATGCGGTAATGATAAAAAAGGAGTGTAAAGCCTACAGTTTTCTTGACATTTTGTTTTAATTATTGGTTTAATTATAGGTTCATGTTTTACCAGTACGGCATACCCTCACTATTTATTTTGCCCGGTTACCGTACAGCCTTACTTTCACCCCTGCTACACGTACAATAATACGTGTGTATGCTTGTGCCGTCTCTGTGTAGAACATGGCAGACTCGTTCCTGGATGGAGAGCTGCCTCTCGACTGCTTTATCGACAACTACCAGCGGAGGCGCCATCTCGCTCATCTGCGCCGCGTCAAGATTGACAAACTCAGAGAGCTGGCGCTGAAGGGTCTCACTCGGCCCCCCCAGATTCCCTCCCAGCCCAGCCGACCCCAGGACCTCCCCTCTACCAATGGGGTCCCCTCCCCCCAATCCACGCGAGCTGCCCCTTCTCCCTCCCCTCAGCACAGCGGCCTACCCTATCCAGTCGCCCCCTATCCCCCAATGCCTTTCCCCAGCTGCCCTTACATGCCCCAGCCCTACCTTCAAACCCCCCAGCAACACCCCATCTCCCCCTCTCCACACCTGCCCCCCAGGACTGGCTTCATCATGCAGTGAGGCAGTGTCCATCTCCATAGATACGCCATGGATGACCTTCCCTACCTTTTGACCTGTGACTGTGGCACACTGGAGGGTTGGTGACCTAACCAATTACAGCCCCTCTGTCAGTAACACTGAGGGAAACCTCCTCTGACCAGCTTCTCAGACGGACTCTGTCCAGTGACTACAGCCTGGACGGTACATTAGGGGTTGGTTCTCTTTTAGTTGTTTTATTCCAAGACTAACTTTCTGATTTAATCTTCTGAACACATAGCTAAACCTAACCATCTGTCTGGTAGATATGCTGTGTATATCAGCTATGGTAACTTGCAGTATAGATGAGTTTTTGTAAGCTGAAGGTCCCTCTCCTTGACTGAAGGGTGTGTGGGGGTTACATGCGTGCGCACAGAGGTTGGTATCATAACATAGTTAGCTCAAAAGTTCCTATGCTTCTAAAAGGTGTCCTGTATGGTCAAATAGAGCTGGTCCATCAACAATGAACAGAATTATACAACAAATAGTACATTTATTTAAATTCAAAATGCACTGCATGGCAGCATAACTAATTGATGAGTCTTGCTTTCAAAATTCATTGCTGGTTGGGAGGATGTGAGTTCAGGTGCAAAAAGGTCTTAGACAAGCCTAGGAATGTACTGTGTTCTTTTGAGAGATTCATATCCACCCCAAATGTGTGGTTTTGTATACTGGTATACGAGGGAGTTCTCCCAACTGGAATTGATGTTGGTCCAGGGTAGGGAGTGTTTGTACGCCTAAGTAATTCTGTTTCCCTGATGGGCTGTGTGCACGCCAGCCAGGCTACAATCAGTGATTGATCCTATTCAATTATTTTAATAACTTATTCTATGCACTACACCCACTAGTGGGGAAGAGATTACACCTAGCTGTATCTCTAGTGGGTTCTCCCCGGTTGCACTTACAGAACAGCTCACCTCAAGTAAAGAAAGCATATGGGGGTTCAAATATGAAATGTGTAGAAATATATAAAGCCCCCCCCCCAGTATGATACACCCGTTTTATACTCCATTAGGAACTAACTAATGCTAGACTAGCAGACTGGTTGACTTGCTCACTTCCCATAATAATCAATAAACTTTTTGTAATTGATACAGTGTGGTCTGTTTGTCATCAACTTGGTACAAAAGATACTGCCATATTTTCCTGCTGACTTGAAAGGGTTTGAAATGATCATTCAGGACAAAGCCACAGGAGAAGACCAAATAACTTTTATTAAAATTGACAGTAAAACATTGGTCTATAAGTAGGTCAGGGTTTAGTACTCCTCTCCTTCCTCAGCCTCTCCCTCCACTGAATCCACTCCCACTTCCTCGTAGTCCTTCTCCAGGGCAGCCAGATCTTCTCTGGCCTCAGAGAACTCCCCCTCCTCCATACCTTCTCCCACATACCAGTGCACAAAGGCACGCTTGGCGTACATCAGATCAAACTTGTGGTCGAGCCGAGCCCAGGCCTCAGCGATGGCTGTGGTGTTGCTCAACATGCAAACGGCTCTCTGGACCTTGGCAAGATCTCCACCTGGCACCACTGTGGGTGGCTGGTAGTTGATACCTACCTACAGGGCACAAGAAAAAAAGGGGGAAAGTATAATAATCCGACTGACCAATTGTACTTGAAAAGGTTTAGGAACATAGATCATTGTGAATGAATAAACCATTGCTTGTTTACCTTGAAGCCGGTGGGGCACCAGTCGACAAACTGGATAGTGCGTTTGGTCTTGATGGTGGCGATGGCAGCATTGACATCCTTGGGCACCACATCCCCACGATACAGCATGCAGCAGGCCATGTACTTGCCATGGCGAGGGTCACACTTCACCATCTGGTTGGCTGGCTCGAAGCAAGCGTTGGTGATCTCTGCCACAGAAAGCATCTCGTGGTAGGCCTTCTCAGCAGAGATGATGGGTGCGTAGGTGACCAGGGGGAAGTGGATACGGGGGTATGGCACCAGGTTGGTCTGGAACTCAGTCAGGTCCACGTTGAGGGCTCCATCGAAACGCAGCGAAGCTGTGATGGAGGAGACGATCTGGCCAATGAGCCTGTTGAGGTTAGTATAAGTGGGGCGCTCAATGTCCAGGTTACGACTGCAAATGTCGTAGATGGCCTCGTTGTCGACCATGAAGGCACAGTCTGAGTGTTCCAGGGTGGTGTGGGTGGTCAGGATAGAATTGTAGGGCTCCACTACTGCTGTGGACACCTGAACACATACACAAGAGGTAGAATAGTCATCTGGTGTCACGTTTTGATAATAAACATCTCCATATTGAAGAAAAGTATTGAGTACAGGACAATTAAGGCCAATATGATTTTGCTAATGTAGAAATCTACCAAATATTAATGTGAGCAATGTGAGTAAATTAAACCACTGACATACCTGAGGTGAAGGGTAAATAGCAAACTCCAGTTTGGACTTTTTGCCGTAGTCCACTGACAGTCTCTCCATGAGCAGAGAAGCAAAGCCGGAGCCGGTTCCACCACCAAAGCTGTGGAAGATCAGGAAGCCCTGAAGCCCAGTGCACTGGTCCGACTGGGGTGAGAAACAGACAGGCCTCACAGGTTTAACACCCGCCGCAGGTAGATTTTTGGCATTTGTGGCTAAGATGGCTTTCACCAGCCACATTGGCAGGTGGTCAAGGGCTCCACAGTGCAAGCATTTCACTAGCATTTGAATTCATACTTTTCATTCAAATCCATATGGTTTGGTTTTAATACCTAAGCCAATTGGAAGGTCCAGGTAGTCACAAAAATAGATGGGTTTTAGTTAAAAGTGATTTTAATGAACGGAGCGAATTTGGAGCAGGTTTTTTGTGTGTGAGCGTGGAGCGGACTTTAGCAGTGGTAGAAAAGGACATGGAGTACTGAGAGGAGCCGTAGTTAAGGCCATTTTCAAATCCCGCTCATTTCTCTGCTCACATACTCTTGACAGGCACAAACATGGCCTGAGCCGCACTACCACGGTAACCTACTGCCCTTAAAGGGTCAGGTGAAATTAAGTCTCCTCTGTGATATTTTGGTTAAGACACACATTACGTCTTACTAGTAATACATGTATTGTTGTAGAAACATTACAAAGTATGCTCATCTGTTTTCAGGAGTAAACAGCCGCTGTCACGGCTTTTGAGTCATGTTGGCTTGCAGTGATGACGCAAATAAAATGATGCATTCAGTTGTACAATCCACTTTGTATCCCACCCTTACCCTGTTCTTTTCTTGTTTTTAATCTGCGAGAGAAGCGCTACACCTGGTGGAGAGAGGCTATACGACACAGAATGAGTTGTAATTATGCGTGCTGTACGTTACGTCATGGCACGTCACATTTTAACGTACAGCGTCAGAGGGGTCCGTTTTTTCAACTTTTCCCCAATACTACCGGGTCATCGCAATCAACGCTTGAATAGTAACGTAGTTCCCGCCCAAGATTGACGCACAACAGTCCCACTAGTATTCAATGCAGCCTCGTTTGCGCAAATTTGTATGGAATGTGGTTAGTCAATAGTACATTTCTCAACTTGAGCGCACACGTTCTCCTCGTAAAATGGATAATCATAGAGCTATGCAATACAATAAGTTAACGTTAGTCCATTTGTTCCCCAAAAATAAAACGCTGCTGTACAACTATCGTAGCTAGCTTACACAACTAGGAGTTGAAAGCACATGGCTTCAGATCAGGGTAACAAAATGACTGCTAACGTTACTAACCAGCTTGCGAACTCGGTCCAGCACCAGGTCGACGATCTCCTTGCCAATTGTGTAGTGGCCTCGGGCGAAGTTGTTGGCGGCATCCTCTTTACCAGTGATGAGCTGCTCCGGATGAAACAACTGACGGTATGTTCCGGTGCGAACCTCATCTACGAAAACAGTTCAGGCTCGATTTCTTAAACGGGCCTTTTTATACAAGTTACATTCACAAGCTAACGTTACCTAGATTAACATCTGTATACCAACTTTATGTTCGTCCTTTACCAACAACAGTTGGTTCGAGGTCCACAAACACAGCACGGGGGACATGTTTTCCCGCTCCGGTCTCGCTGAAGAAGGTGTTGCATGAGTCATCCCCTCCGCCGACGGCTTTGTTACTGGGCATCTGCCCATCGGGCTGGATCCCATGTTCCAAGCAGTACAGTTCCCAGCAGGCATTCCCGATCTGCACACCGGCCTGACCAACGTGGATAGAGATGCACTCCCGCTGTGGGTAGAAATGAAATCATTATATTGACTGGCTAATTAATGTTAGCTAAAACAAGGGAATTCAGCTAACGTTAGCTAGACCAAAATGAGTTCGTCCGTTGAGCTAGCCACCGCCACTAAAGTTACACTCGACATAAAACGTACCATTTCGGTTCTAGAAAGTATGACCTGCAGTTATTATGGTTTGTTAAGAAACGTAGGTCTTGACTATGTAATTTCAAGCGGTCAACTGCCCAATTGTTTTGAAAAATACGTCGATTCACGATCATATATACCCCAGAATGAGCCCCGCCTTTGTTTCAACCCGATTGGTTGTGTCTGTTTCTTTCTGTGTGACGTGCTCCGTTCACATCATGCAAAGTTCGAAGAATTTCGTTACGCCCAACGTCTTCACCGAGCCCGGCTAATGAACAGACAAAACATATTCCGCGTTCAAAACAACTGGGAACTCGGAAAAATACGACGTCAGTGATCTCCAGGTTGGAAATAATTGGAATTCCGAGTTGAATGACCCTTCAAATCGATTTCCCATGTAGAGCTTGCTTTTTTCCGAATTCCCAATTGTTTTGAACGCGGCATAAATATATTTCAACGCAAAATGGAGGAGTCTCTTGTCAGAGATCGCATTTATTTTGCGCGATTGCAAAATATGATCCTGTCATTCGAGTCAGGATAATTATGTTGTTTCAGGTGATATTAAAACATGTCTTGTTTAGTTACGTTTTCGTCAACTTGTTTCTCTAACTTTATTGCAGATCAAGCTACTGCAGCGCTAGTTTATGCTTCATCTGGAAATGTGGCCCTGTACAGAGGTTGTGATGCAATTGCAGAGGCCAAATCGCCTTGCTCCTCCCATATTTTGCAATTTATAACAATGCGAGGGCTCTGTATAGCACCGCATTGACATGATTGTTGACAACAGACATGATGGAGAACTTTAAAGCAAGGCTATCAGAACAAGGTCACAAATTAAAAAAATATATACATATTTATGGTACCTCATGTAGGGATTTCAAAGACGCGAAAATTAGTTGAACTACTGGAAAGAGATCAATGGAATGCAAGGACTCTGGATTGGCGCACATTCAACAAATCTGATCTAGGAGAGTGGATTTTTGTCAAATCCATAATTATTTAGGTATTTTAACAGTCCCAGAATGTGGTTACTAAAATCCGATTTGGATATATTTGGCTGGTTTCGTTGCATAACATTTGGAAGCTGTCCCTTTTCAGGTTAAGAAATGTGACTGCTAAATGCTAACTCCCATTCGTATAAGCTGGTAGCATAGCTAGCATATAGAAATCGGTGGTGGTAGTCAAAGTCGTTTTTAACTGTAATGCAGTTGATTGATGACGATGACGTCAACATGTATTGTGGTTGACATCCATACAAGCATTATTCTCCAATTTATACCTCAACAGAGTGAAATACACATAAACAAAAGCCTAAATGTAGGCACATTTTGCTGGGGGTCAATTGGGGGATTCGGGAACTAAGGTAAAGACAGTTTCAGGTTGGATATTTGCGCTTTCAAACCTCAATAGCTTTCAAACCACTTGTGCCACAGACTCCGAAAAAGTGTCATGATGTTGGAAAAATTGTGCACAACATTGCGCAGTTCTTATTTTCACGATTTGGACCTTAATTCGATTTGCAACGCTAATAAACATGTGGAAATGTGAGCAACATTTTGTATTCCTAGTTTAATTAGGGAGTGTAAACGAAGTCCAAACTTTTTTAAACATTTGAATTGCAATAGCTCCTTGGTCATGTGACCTACGGACTTCAAACAAGGTTCAGAATGTACACTCAGTGGCCTTACACATTGCACACCCTTTCGTTTGTCCATTTTCATCTCACACGTTTTTACATGGATTTTTAAACTTTCAAATTTCAATAGCTCTTTGTTCATGTGACCTACTGACCTCAAACAAGGTTCAGAATGTACAATCAGTGGGCCTACACATGCACACCCTTTAGTTTGTCAATTTTCATCTCACACAATTTTACATGAATTTTGTAAACATTCTAATTTCAATGGCTCTTTGGTCACTCAAACACCTATTCACTTGAGCCTTTTCCCTGGGGCCTTCCTGACCTCCAGGCAGGCCCCCATTGACCTGGTGACCTCTGACTCCTGGCCTCTAGGCCTACACTCCCTGCCCGCCTGCCTGCCCTCTCCCTGGGCCTGAGAGTGTATAGCTACTCCCTGGAATTACTAAGACGTCTATAGTCCCGCTGTCAGGAACCACGTGCACAGAGCCTGTTACGGGTTACCAGGTGCACGTGGTTCCTGACAGCGGGAATTTGAAACAGGCTCTGTGAATCTGGTAACCCGAAACAGGCTCTGTGCTCCTGGTGACCTGCCTGCTTTTTTCTGCTCACAGTCTAAGCTTTCTCACAGCTGCTCCAGGGCCTCTTGGGTTGAGGAGTCATTCTCTTCAAACCTAATCGCAAACAAATAAAAATAATAAAACAAATAAACATGATGTTCCCACACAATTGGCGGGGGGGACTTCATGTCAGGTAAGCAGCCTCAAAGTCTACCCTCACCAACTTACCGGACTGACTAAGTTCTGAATAACCCTTGCTGTTCTCTGATCCTGCGTACAAGTCTTATTGGGTCTCTTTCTGGTGGCTCTGTCTTGACTCTTTAGTGCATTTTTTCAGTTCTTTCTCTGGCTTGCCTGAAAAACACAAAAAGATGGCACATGCATAAGGATAACAACAAATCCACATATTAGCAAGTAACGACATTACAGCGTTCCCCTTGCTTTACGAAAGCAGCCAATCTACCGTCACCAACTTACCGGACTGAGTGAGTTCTGAACAACCCTCGCTGATCCTGCTTCGAAGTCTTCTTGAGTCTTCATCTGTATCCAAGTCCATCTGATCCAAAGACTTGCCTTAGTATGCATGTGGTCCCTTTTCTATTGCTAGCTATCAGCAAGTTGTTAACTTTGGCAAGCTGCATGGTATTCTCAGATAGCCTATAATATTCATGGGGGACGCGAATATCATGACCCATAAACTTAGCGACTTGGTCCATTTTGTGATCTTGTAAATTCATCATCTGTTTTCTACGTTTAGTTGACCAGAGGCGCTCGGGATATTCCGCTCCGCAGATAGAGGTAAAGTGCCGTAGGCAGTCAGATCCCCTGATGGGTGTGTTGGACGACAGTATGGCAAAGAGGGTTTTCTTTGGGAACTCCCACCTGGCTCCTATGTAGTATGAGGATGTCAATAGATGATGCTGTACGGTCTGTGAGAAGAACAGGAACTTTTTTGTTGTTGATAGTTGTTGTATTGCATCATCTTCCACACCCCTGAGATGAGTATGAAGTTTATTTTCATCTTCTGTAAGGGGAATGAAGTCATCTCTGTTCCACTTAGCTCGTTTAAGAGTATTACGTACACCTCTTGATACAGACGTGTTTCAGCTTGTGTTAGGATTTATATTTATGCACTATAGCCCGCTACCATATTGTATGAAGATGAATATTGTTTTGTTACATCTGCATTGTTTGTGTGTGTGTGTATGTGTGTAAAGACTGAGCAACATAGAGTGACATGCTATAAAAGCTGTGGTCAATCTGGAGAGGGGAGGGGTGCATATCTCTAGGCCAACCAGGGAGGGTAGAATACTGGACAATACCATAAAAGGAACTGTTTGAGTGTAGCATCTGGGGAGCAGCACAAGACAGATCTAATCTACCCAAAGACCAGATGCGGACACCTGAGAGCACCAAGAGACTGGGACCAGTCTGAGTGCCAGCGATAGGCTGAGCAAAGTTTAAACCACGCTCTGCCTCTACTGTGATAGGCCAACGGACGGGTTGGAACTATGGCTGTCATAGTATAATAACTGCTGTTTGCGCACATTCCAGAGTTCCCTGTTCTACCCTGCTAGTTGTTACAGTGAACCCGTATATACGAAAATTGCATTTACTATTTATCGCTTGAGTTTAATTAAATACTTAAAGGATATTCGGTGACTCTGAATCACATTTTGTCCTGATACCAGATTTGAATTGACGCAAATCTCTCACACTTGTCTCCAGTAACTCAATGAATTTCAAAAAATATTATAGTGTATACTATGGTAAGAATACTATAGTATTTGCTGTATTGTTTTTGCTGACTTTACTGTAGTATTCGCTGTAGTATACTGTAGTATTTACAGTTTACTATAGTATACAGTAAATGCTGCAGCAAAAAAAGATTAGTAAATACTATAGTAATTACTATCGTGTTTTTGCGGACTGTAGTGTTTACTGTAGTGTTTTTGCGGACTGTAGTATACTGTAGTGTTTTTGCGGACTGTAGTATTTCCTAAAGTATTTTTATTTTATTATCTTTGACATAGAAATGGGGGAGGGAGGGGTGGGTTTCTCCTTGAGGAAAACTACTGGAGAAATACTCAAAGAGCACATTTTAAATAACTTCCAAAACTGTAGAAAACACTAAGTATTTAATTTGCATATACCCTGCCCATTCCCCTCCCCCGAAGCTCTGAATTCTCCGTTCAGAACACAGTCCTATACTTGCAATTCGAAGAGCTGTCATACGCATCCAATAAATTGTTCTGCACTGCACCACTCTATAGCCATCCAGCTAATTACAAGCAACTTGCTAATCTAAAAGACAAGACCTTACCTTATCTCTTCTGAGATGTTGGAGTCTGTTTCCCGGTGCATGACATAGTAGCTCAGCCAAGATAATAGCATAAAGTAAACACTGCAACGTTTTCCTACCTGCATCTCTGTCCCGAATCACCGAGGTAAAGACAGATTCAGGTTGGATATTCCACCAACGGGCAGTTAGGGACCGTCAACATAGTGACAAATCTAAGATTTCAATATCTCTTTAACCATTACTCCTACAACTTTCAAAACTGGTTCTAGCTAACCCGATGGCATAGACACACATTGCACACACTTTTTTTTGTTGTTGTCGATTTACATCTCGCACTTTTTTTAAATTATTTATTTACATTTTCAATAGCTCTTTGGTCATGTGGCCAACTGACTTCAAACAAGGTTCAGAATGTACACCCAGTGGCCCTACACATTACACACCCTTTAGTTTGTCCATTTTCATCTCACACATTTTTACATTAATTTTTCAAACCTTCACATTTCAATAGCTCCTTGGTCATGTGACCTACTGACTTCAAACAAGGTTCAGAATGTACACTCAGTGGGCCTACACATTGCACACCATTTAGTTTGTCCATTGTCATCTCACACGACTTTACATACAAAAATGTAACATTCTAATTTCAATAGCTCTTTGGTCATTTGACCTACTGACTTCAAACAAGGTTCAGAATGTACACGGACTTGCGGAGACGGGCGCCGCGAGGCATCCAGTGCAGTAATGCGACCGATCCCAGAGAATTTGGCGGGAGCCCCGGGGAGAGTTCTCTTTTCTTTGTGAAGGGCAGGGCGCCCTGGAATGGTTTCGCCCCGAGAGGGGGCCCAAGCTCTTGAAAGCACACCTCGACCTTCTAGTCCGAAGTCCGGCGCGCTATCGACTGTGCCGCACGAGCATGCTTTTGAGGTCGATTTCCGTGCTTATAAACCCAGGGTCGTTACACTACTCCCTCATTTCAAAGAGCGCGTCCTCGCGCTAGCTTGCGACTCTACGTCTTACAGGAACGCGCTCACCGGCCAAGCACACGCACTGTCGTGGATGCAAGGTCCGATCACTTCTGACACCAGTGTAATGAAACAGCAGGGAGCAGGTCTCGAACCCTCGACCTTCTAGCCCGAAGTCCGGCGCGCTATCGACTGTGCCGCAAAAGAATGCTCGTGCGGCAGAGTCGATTTCCGCGCTTATAAACCCAGGGTCGTTACAATATATTGAGTACCTACCCACTACTGATATTACCCTTAAACAATTTATAATCAAGCAAAATTTCGCCAATTATTTAACTGGCATATCGGCCGCTGACTGGTCGAGTAACCTATTATTTTGTATTTGTTGTGTTCACAATAAAAACAAAATAATACAAATATATATATTTTTGTGCACTCAGTTGTTTTATTTTTTTATATATAAAAAATATAATAAATACATTGCCATCCAGACACTGACAGGAACCTATCCCACCTGGACAAGAGGAATACCTATGTAAGAATTCTGTTCATTGACTACCGCTCAGCATTTAACACTATAGTACCCTCGAGACCCTGGGTCTCGACCCCGCCCTGTGCAACTGGGTCCTGGACTTTCTGAAGGGCCGCCCACAGGTGGTGAGGGTAGGAAACACCTCCACCCCGCTGATCCTCAACACTGGGGCCCCACAAGGGTGCTTTCTCAGCCCTCTCCTGTACTCCCTGTTCACCCATGACTGCGTGGCCATGCACGCCTCCAACTCAATCATCAAGTTTGCAGACGACACTACAGTGGTAGGCTTGATTACCAACAACAACGAGACGGCGGTGAGGGCCCTCGGAGTGTGGTGTCAGGAAAATAACCTGTCACTCAACATAAAAAAAAACAAAGGAGATGATCGTGGACTTCAGGAAACAGCAGAGTGAGCATCCCCCTATCCACATCGACGGGACAGTAGTGAAGGTGGAAAGTTTTAAGTTCCTCAGCATACACATCACAGACAAATTGAAATGGTTCACCCACACAGACAGCGTGGTGAAGAAGCCGCAACAGTGCCTCTCCAACCTCAGGAGGCTGAAGAAATTTGGCTTGTCACCGAAAACACTCACAAACTTCTACAGATGCACAATCGAGAGCATCCTGTCGGGCTGTATCACCGCCTGGTACGGCAACTGCTCCGCCCACAACCGTAAGGCTCTTCAGAGAGTAGTGCGGTCTGCACAACGCATCACCGGGGGCAAACTACCTGCCCTGCAGGACACCTACACCACCTGATGTCACAGGAAGGACGAAAAGATCATCAAGGACAACAACCACTGCCTGTTCACCCCGCTATCATCCAGAAGGCGAGGTCAGTACAGGTGCATCAAAGCAGGGACCGAGAGACTGAAAAATAGCTTCTATCTCAAGGCCATCAGACTGTTAAACAACCATCACTAACATAGAGTGGCCGCTGTCAACATACAGACTCAAATCTCTTGCCACTATAATACATTTAATAATGGATTTAATAAAGGTATCACTAGTCACTTTAAATAACACCACTTTAATAATGTCTACATATCCTACATTACTCATCTCATATGTACAGTGGGGAGAACAAGTATTTGATACACTGCCGATTTTGCAGGTTTTCCTACTTACAAAGCATGTAGAGGTCTGTAATTGTTATCATAGGTACACTTCAACTGTGAGAGACGGAATCTAAAACAAAAATCCAGAAAATTACATTGTATGATTTTTAAGTAATTAATTTGCATTTTATTGCATGACATAAGTATTTGATCACCTACCAACCAGTAAGAATTCCGGCTCTCACAGACCTGTTAGGTTTTCTTTAAGAAGCCCTCCTGTTCTCCACTCATTACCTGTATTAACTGCACCTGTTTGAACTCGTTACCTGTATAAAAGACACCTGTCCACACACTCAATCAAACAGACTCCAACCTCTCCACAATGGCCAAGACCAGAGAGCTGTGTAAGGACATCAGGGATAAAATTGTAGACCTGCACAAGGCTGGGATGGGCTACAGGACAATAGGCAAGCAGCTTGGTGAGAAGGCAACAACTGTTGGCGCAATTATTAGAAAATGGAAGAAGTTCAAGATGACGGTCAATCACCCTCGGCCTGGGGCTCCATGCAAGATCTCACCTCGTGGGGCATCAATGATCATGAGGAAGGTGAGGGATCAGCCCAGAACTACACGGCAGTACCTGGTCAATGACCTGAAGAGAGCTGGGACCACAGTCTCAAAGAAAACCATTAGTAACACACTACGCCGTCATGGATTAAAATCCTGCAGCGCACGCAAGGTCCCCCTGCTCAAGCCAGCGCATGTCCAGGCCCGTCTGAAGTTTGCCAATGACCATCTGGATGATCCAGAGGAGGGATGGGAGAAGGTCATGTGGTCTGATGAGACAAAAATAGAGCTTTTTGGTCTAAACTCCACTCGCCATGTTTGGAGGAAGAAGAAGGATGAGTACAACCCCAAGAACACCATCCCAACCGTGAAGCATGGAGGTGGAAACATCATTTTTTGGGGATGCTTTTCTGCAAAGGGGACAGGACGACTGCACCGTATTGAGGGGAGGATGGATGGGGCCATGTATCACGAGATCTTGGCCAACAACCTCCTTCCCTCAGTAAGAGCATTGAAGATGGGTCGTGGCTGGGTCTTCCAGCATGACAACGACCTGAAAGACACAGCCAGGGCAACTAAGGAGTGACTCCGTAAGAAGCATCTCAAGGTCCTGGAGTGGCCTAGCCAGTCTCCAGACCTGAACCCAATAGAAAATCTTTGGAGGGAGCTGAAAGTCCGTATTGCCCAGCGACAGCCCCGAAACCTGAAGGATCTGGAGAAGGTCTGTATGGAGGAGTGGGCCAAAATCCCTGCTGCAGTGTGTGCAAACCTGGTCAAGAACTACAGGAAACGTATGATCTCTGTAATTGCAAACAAAGGTTTCTGTACCAAATATTAAGTTCTGCTTTTCTGATGTATCAAATACTTATGTCATTCAATAAAATGCAAATTAATTACTTACAAATCATACAATGTGATTTTCTGGATTTTTGTTTTAGATTCTGTCTCTCACAGTTGAAGTGTACCTATGATACAAATTACAGACCTCTACATGCTTTGTAAGTAGGAAAACCTGCAACATCAGCAGTGTATCAAATACTTGTTCTCCCCACTGTATATACTGTATTTTATACCATCTACAGCATCTTGCCTATGCCGCACGGCCATCGCTCATCCATATATTTATATGTACATATTCTTATTCATCCCTTTACATTTGTGTGTATTAGGTAGTCATGAATTTGTTAGATTAATTGTTAGATATTACTGCACTGTCGGAACTAGAAGCACAAGCATGTTGCTACACTCGCATTAACATCTGCTAACCATGTGTATGTGACCAATAAAATTTGATTTGAACCTGACTGGATGTAATACAGCCACCATCCGCTGGGATTTTCTGCTGTATCGCTACCATCTCTACAACACACACAAGCTCATCCTCTGTAGTCTATCACAGTGCCATCCGTTTTGTCACCAAAGCCCCATATATTACCCACCACTGCGACCTGTTTGCTCTCATTGGCTGGCCCTCGCTACATATTCGTCGCCAAACCCACTGGATCCAGGTCATCTATAAGTCTTTGCTCGGTAATCTCAGCTCACTGGTCACCATAGCAACACCCACCCGTAGCACGCGCTCCAGCAGGTATATTTCTATGGTCATCCCCTAAGCCAACACCTCGTTTGGCCGCCTTTCCTTACAGTTCTCTGCTGCCAATGACTGGAACGAATTGCAAAAACCACTGAAGCTGGAGACTTAAATCTCCTTCTCTAACTTTAAGCATCGGCTGTCAGAGCAGTTTACCGATCACTGTACCTTTACACAGCCCATCTGTAAATAGCACACCCAACTACCTCATCCCCATATTGTTATTTATCTTTTTGCTCTTTTGCACCCCAGTATCTCTACTTGCACATCTATCACTCCAGTGTTAATGCTAAATTGTAATTATTTCACCTCTATGGCCTATTTATTGCCTTACCTCCCTAATTTTTTACATTTGCACACACTGTACATAGATTTTTCTATTGTTATTGACTGTACGTTTGTTTATGTGTAACTCTGTGTTGTTTTTGTCGCACTGCTTTGCTTTATCTTGGCCAGGTCGCAGTTGTAAGTGAGAACTTGTTCTCGACTGGCCTACCTGGTTAAATAAAGGTGAAATATATATATATTTTTAAACACACTTATACCCTAGCCATTATCTGGCAGCATCCCCACTCACACCAGTTTGTTTGCCTATGCCGACCTTCTAGCCGAGGTGTTTCAAGCGGCATATCTGTGTTGTTACTGCTACGAGAACAAACTCTTTGATCTGGGGCAACGATCGGCTTAAACATGAACGGCTTCAGTAGGTTTATTAGCTCCCTAACATTATTTCATTCTCTGAAATAAACTAATTCTCAGAGCTACTCGGGAAATTCAACCATTTTTGGGAGTTCCAAAATGTTCTCTCCTGCCAGTGACGCAACAATGCCAATATGGTGATTCAGTTAGCTGATGTTCTAAATCATAGTGTTTCCATTCCCCTTTAAATTATGCAAATTTATGTGGCTCAAGCAATGGAATGTATTTGTAAAGCTAGTTGCATTGATTCAACAAATCACAGCAGACTGATGGTACTTACTGCTTTGCTCCTATGGTTACATTCGCAATAGTAATGGCGTACTTTTGTAGGCACCAACTCCACCATAGTTTGTTAAGAAAATTAATGGCGTTTTTGGATAAATGCAGAAAATAAGGTCTTTGTTAAACAGACTTAGATCTCTATTCTTATTTTATAATCTTCATCAGTGAATGTCACTTTTTGTGAATGTTAAAGAATTTGTAATAAAAAATAGGTACCTAAAGGTAATGTTAAATGACTGCTATTATCTCATTGAACAAGTATAAGATCTCCTAAGCCTGTTCTATCAATTGGACATAGTGAGTTATATATTCTGTGCAGATATTGTTCATTGAATAACTTAGCAAAAAAAGAAGGTATATTTTGCTTACATGCAAATCATGTGGGGTAAAATCCACAGGAGAATGGACCAAAAACAGAACTTTTATTAAAATTGTCAATCAACAGTAAAACATTTTTCAATCAGGTCAGGATTCAGTACTCCTCTCCTTCCTCAGCCTCTCCCTCCACTGAATCCACTCCCACTTCCTCGTAGTCCTTCTCCAGGGCAGCCAGATCTTCTCTGGCCTCAGAGAACTCCCCCTCCTCCATACCTTCTCCCACATACCAGTGCACAAAGGCACGCTTGGCGTACATCAGATCAAACTTGTGGTCGAGCCGAGCCCAGGCCTCAGCGATGGCTGTGGTGTTGCTCAACATGCAAACGGCTCTCTGGACCTTGGCAAGATCTCCACCTGGCACCACTGTGGGTGGCTGGTAGTTGATACCTACCTACAGGGAACAAGAAGGGGGAAAAAGTATAATAATCTGACTAACCAATTATACTTGAAAAGGTTTAGGAACATAGATCATTGTGAATGAATAAACCATTGCTTGTTTACCTTGAAGCCGGTGGGGCACCAGTCGACAAACTGGATAGTGCGTTTGGTCTTGATGGTGGCGATGGCAGCATTGACATCCTTGGGCACCACATCCCCACGATACAGCATGCAGCAGGCCATGTACTTGCCATGGCGAGGGTCACACTTCACCATCTGGTTGGCTGGCTCGAAGCAAGCGTTGGTGATCTCTGCCACAGAAAGCATCTCGTGGTAGGCCTTCTCAGCAGAAATGACGGGTGCGTAGGTGACCAGGGGGAAGTGGATACGGGGGTATGGCACCAGGTTGGTCTGGAACTCAGTCAGGTCCACGTTGAGGGCTCCATCGAAACGCAGCGAAGCTGTGATGGAGGAGACGATCTGGCCAATGAGCCTGTTGAGGTTAGTATAAGTGGGGCGCTCGATGTCCAGGTTACGACGGCAGATGTCGTAGATGGCCTCGTTGTCGACCATGAAGGCACAGTCTGAGTGTTCCAGGGTGGTGTGGGTGGTCAGGATAGAATTGTAGGGCTCCACTACTGCTGTGGACACCTGAACACATACACAAGAGGTAGAACAGTCATCTTTAGCTTAAACATAATGAAAATTTACATATTAAACAAACACAAGTATTGAGTACAAGGACAAAGTACAGTACTAGTTTTGCTGACGTGGAAATTTACCAAATATTCATGTGAGCAACTAAACCTTAGAAATACCTGAGGGGCGGGGTAAATGGCAAACTCCAGTTTGGACTTCTTGCCATAGTCCACAGACAGTCTCTCCATGAGCAGAGAGGCAAAACCTGAGCCGGTTCCACCACCAAAGCTGTGGAAGATCAGGAAACCCTGAAGCCCAGTGCACTGGTCCGACTGGGGGGGGAGAAAGAATACAAGGAGTAAGGGTAGAGTCCTGCATTGTGCTGAATACTCACGGTTCGCTGCTGTTGACACGCAAAAAAAATCAGCTGGTGGGAAATAAAACATTCTTTCAGCCCACGGTTCAGAACAATTATATTGCGGGTCGGAAACTTTTTAAGTCAAGATAATACTTGCAAATTCCATTAGGCTACGTGAGCAGTGAGGCAGACATAGCCAGGCCTAGAATACAAGCAATGCAGTGAGAGAGTGGAGCAGGGAACTGTCCGTTCGTAGGCCTATTTGTGTGGTGCTGAAACATTCCTAATTTGTCCAAGCGCAGAGCTTATGTTCCCTTCCCCCACTCGAAAATACATTGGCAAGTTTATTTTCCCTGACTCCTAGATCATGCAAAATTGGCTAATGTAACAGGAGAAATAAAAAATAAAGGTTATGATAGTGAAATTCCCCAGTTTGGAAGGATTTTTGAGTTATTGAAGACAACAAACCGGTAGATGGATATACAGCCTGCAAAAGTGCAAGCAGATATTTGTTTACAACAATTTAGTTAATTATCAGATAATTATTACATTCATTCCGGCTTTTGTTCATTTACACTACACACAGGCCATATAAAGTTTAAACCTGTGCGGCTGCTAAATGCTAATAGCCTACAAAATAAATGTAGGCTCCTTTTGCAGCCTATAACCCAATGATCATCAACTAAATTCCGCTGCAGGCCAATTTTTTCTTGAGCTGATGGTCAGGTGGCCAGAACGTAATTGCAAACTGCAAATTGACTGCAAGCCCAAACAGATAATATTTGGCTAAGACATTCTCATGTCAAACCTTGCTTACAATTACATATCTTTCTATTATACTTTTTAAATTTATTTATTTTACTTGAAGCTGATTTGCTGGTGTTTTAACAGTCTTTTAAGTCCAACAATTACAGTCTCTGATGTTGAATATCAGTTTAGGCTTGGCATTGATGTGGCCGGCGCGGGGGTGCAGATCCAAAAAACTGACCTGTGCAAGACACTAGGTTAGGGACAGACTGGCCTCACTGGTGTACAACCTTGTTCAAGTAGCTTGCTAGTGAAGTTACATAACTAGTAGTTGGAAAAACATTGCTATGAGTTCGCAAGCTGTTACTCACCAGCTTGCGAACTCGGTCCAGCACCAGATCCACGATCTCCTTGCCAATTGTATAGTGGCCACGAGCATAGTTGTTGGCGGCATCCTCCTTACCGGTGATGAGCTGCTCCGGGTGGAACAACTGACGGTATGTCCCAGTGCGGACCTCATCTATGGAAAATAACAACTCAGTTCGGGCGGGATTTTAAAAAATGTATGTAAAAAATCTTAGTCATGTCAATATTTTAGCAAATGTTCAACCTTACCAACAACAGTTGGTTCGAGGTCCACAAACACAGCACGAGGGACGTGTTTTCCCGCTCCGGTCTCGCTGAAGAAGGTGTTGAAGGAGTCATCCCCTCCGCCGATGGTTTTGTCACTGGGCATCTGCCCATCGGGCTGGATCCCATGTTCCAAGCAGTATAGTTCCCAGCAGGCATTCCCGATCTGCACACCGGCCTGACCAACGTGGATAGAGATGCACTCACGCTGTGGAGAAATAACATTTGACACAATTTGCTAGCTCTTAAGACAAATGTGTAAAAGCTGGCAGATTTATGTTTATGTTACTTAGCTAGCTACTACATCATTGCTAAATTGTTAGTTACGAGGTAGCTAATATTTAGCTAGCTAGCTAGGTAGCAAATGTTCTTTTTTTAAAGTAGCCAATGTTAGCTAAGTTAGCTACCATTAGATCATTTGACCAAAATTGTTTTGTTTGTCACTCATCTTCTTGACAGAAAACTTACCATGTTGATTATAAGTAAGACCTGTAGCTAATTAATGTTTAACAAAAATGCGTTCGACAGTTGGCTAGCTAGGCTAACTTGGCTATACAACTTCCAACGGTTAACCGACAAAATTTTTTACTGAAATTAACTGAAAAACATCGCCGATTCACGATAATATAGGTCCCTGAATGAGCCCGCCTCCCTTTAAACCCAATTGGGTGTATTTCAAACAGATGCTGTGTCAATCAATGTGTTTTCTTTTGCAATTGGACCATTATATAAAGTTTCAAAAATCAACTTGATTTACTGCCGTTATATTGGCTTGTTTGGTTGGACCAATCCTGCATTTTCAAATGACAGCGCGGGCTTTTTAGGTCAAGTGCAAAGAAATTCTATTTTACCCAAGTCAGTGAGTTGAATTCGATGCTTCCTTCTGCTATTCACTACTTGTGTAGCTAGCAATATTGGAATTGATGATTATTTTTGATTAAGCTCAAAGAAAAAAACGCAACTCTTATTTATGACAAAAACTTACGAGTAAACTTGTAACTGACCAAGAACTGGAAACAGCAGTAGCCTACTAGGTCAAGGCTAGCTCTTATTTTAGTCCTGCAGCATGCTTTATCTTCTAGGCCAAAGTAAACTGCTCTATAGCACTTTGTCCAGGGTTACCAATAATGATGCTGGACAAAGCCCTCAAATGAACTCATCTTTCTGATGTGTGTGTTGTTCTTGTCCTTGTTCTTCTACTCATCTGTATAAAAATGAAAAGACAACATATTTTCCAGCATCATTTGAAAGAAGAGGAGGGCGAGACAGGAGGAGAGAAGTGAGTGAGGGGAGGAGAGAACATAGCTCAATTGTGTTGGGGATTACCATTCAATAGGGTTCAATCTGGTTTGTAGAACAGGTATTCTATTAAAAAACATTTGAAAAAGAGTTAGATAAACAAGGTTTCACTCCACAAATGATACAATAGTTGACAATATAAAATACAGATACAAAAAATTACATTGTAGACCACTCAAATTAAATAGTTTTAAGACACTAAAAGCAGTCAAACACGGGACATCACTAAAGCCATAAACTAGTAAAATACTTAAAGTATTATGCCAGTCGTTTTTTGGGGTGTCTGTACTTTACTATTTATATTTACTTTACTTCATTACATTCCTAAAGAAAATAATGTACTTTTTACTCCATACATTTTCCTTGACACCCAAAAGTACTTGTTACATTTTGAATGCTTAGCAGGATGGGGAAATGGTGCAATTCACGCAGGAGTCACTACTGCCTCTAATCTGAAGGACTCACTAAACACACATGCTTCATTGGTAAATAATGTGTGCCCCTGACTATCCATAAGAAATTACAAAAATTGTATGGTGCTGTCTGGTTTTCTTCATATGGAGTTTTAAATTATTTATACTTTGACTTTTGATACTATACAGCAGAGATGTCCCAGAAACAAAGGAACTGCCAAACCACCACCACCACCTGACATTTGGGCTGAGCTGAGAGCGCTGAGAGACATGTTGGTGGAGCAGAGAGTGGAGTTGAGGATCATGGAGACCTGACTGGGGGACCGTGAGGGGGAGGTGGAAGAGCAGAAAAACAAGGTGATGGTACTAACAACAGATCTGGGAATCACCAAGAATGAAGTGCAGTTCCTAAAAAACTAAGTTGGCAAGCTGGAGACAGAGAATGCAGATAATGATAAGAGCAAATCTATATTTGAGTTCAATTAAGTTTATGAGACAAATTAACTCAAGTTCCTCTCTTATGTAATGACTGGCAGAGTGACAGCCAGTGAGGGAGGGTGGAGGAGCAGAAAAAGGAGGTGACGGCTCTTGGAGAGGTACTGAGCGCCACTAAGACAATTGCAGCCCCAGAAGAAAAAGGTGGACTAGCTGGAGCAAGAGAATTAAAGTAACTGTATTTAGGAATTAAATACTTCACATTTGTAACTTGATCAAGATAGAAGAATAAAGCTCAAAGACTCATTTCCTTTCTGTTCCATTTAACCCCGAAGGCCAATGACAGTGGGAACACAGGTAGTCTAAGAGGACATTGATACCCTAATCTACCATTTTCTGGAAACAGCCTTTGAGGACAGACTGAGTGCCAGTGACAGGAAGGTGAAGGAGCTGAAGAGAGAGAATGCAGTTAAAATACATTAGATATGACCTTCTAATTCACAGAAACACTCCATGTTTCAACATTCGTAGTATGGCATAATGTGGTATGAGGTCAGTCAAGATATGGACTTTCCTTTGTTTGGGCTTCAAAATATAGTGTGGTGAAGGTAGTGGTGTGCTGTTAGTGAATCTTTGAATTCACTAACAGACCAAATGCGTCCTTCTCCGCTGTTTTGACTGATGGAGTTGTAGGACCCCTCAATACCGAAACCTCACCGATCTACAACAAAAGTTACCACCAACATTTGACTTTCTCGTTTGCCTAGTTGACACACACTACCATTTCATCAAGGTCTATGTATGTAGGTCTATGTCCTACATACCAAACACAGGTAATGAATTAGCTGAGCAGTGACCAAACTAATCTACACACACTGAATCTAGCTACAGTTAACATTAGTCAGTGTCTATGAGATGGACTGTGCTCACTTCTCCTTGCTTCTCTTCAGATGCAGGTATCTTCACAGCACTAGTAAGAGTCTACTACTTCAGGTTCACTGCCAGGGATTACAGATCTCCATAATGGATGGGTGTTTACCTATACCACAATGACCAGACTTATGTGGAATAGGGAACAAAACAATGGTAGTGAAAGTGATATATACATATGGCTAGAGGAAGGTGACATGGTCGACATGCATCTCCCCTCAGTCCAAGGGCTATATGATGGTGCTGAATACAACCACAACACCTTCAGTGGCTTCCTGCTCTTCCTTATGCAAGGGGATTTCTGAGGTGAGCAGTTCTGGAGTTAAAGCCCTCATGTCTACTGGACTTAATAAACATCTACAGCTCTGGAAAAAATTAAAAGACAACTGCAAAATTATCAGTTTCTCTGGTTTTAGTATTTATAAGTATGTGTTTGGGTAAAATGAAATTTTTTGTTTTGTTCTATAAACTGACATTTCTCCCAAATTCCAAATAAAAATGTTGTCATTTAGAGCAGTGTTGTCAGATCTCAAATAATGCAAAGAAAATAAGTTCACAATCATTTTTAAAGAACACAATACTAATGGTTTAACTTAGGAAGAGTTCAGAAATCAATATTTGGTGGAATAACCCTGATTTTCAATCACAGCTTTCATGCGACTTGGCATGCTCTCCACCAGTCTTTCACATTGATGTTGGGTGACTTATGCCACTCCTGGCACAAACATTAAAGCAGCTCGGCTTTGTTTGATGGCTTGTGACCAAGCATCTTCCTCTTGATCACATTCCAGAGGTTTTCAATGGGGTTCAGGTCTGGAGATTGGGCTGGCCATGACAGGGTCTTGATCTAGTGGTCCTCCATCCACACCTTGATTGACCTGGCTGTGTGGCATGGGGCATTGCCCTGCTGGAAAAACCAATCCCCAGAGTTGGGGAACATTGTCATAGCAGAAGGAAGCAAGTTTTCTAGAACCACCTTGTACATTACTTGATTCATGCACCCTTCAAAGACAAATCTGCCACTTTCCAGCCTTGCTGAAGTACCCCCAGATCATCACCGATCCTCCACAGAATTTCAGTGGGTGCGAGACCTGGAAAGGCCTACAAGCCAGTGTCTCACTGCCACTGTGAAATGTCAGTAGTTTATAAAGAAAAATGTTAATGTCACCCAAACATACCTATGAACTGTAAAACCAGAAAATGATTTTGCAGTGGTCTTTTAATTTTTCCCAGGGCTGTATATACGCACTAAGAAAAATCACTTTTAATTTATTGATAAATTAACCCAATGGTAGATGCAATCTGCATTACGTTTCAGCTAGGTCTACAGGGACATCTTGTGGTTAAAAGTATGAATGACATTTTGCTGTAGGTACTGAATACCTATTATATTACTGTGAAAACATCTTTCCTTTTCTCATGTAAACTATTCATAATCTAACAGTTGGATGAAAGCAAATCATGTCAGGTCAGTGATTACTCAACAGGCAGGATGCATTCCAGGCATATTAACTAATTCCTTAGTCCTAGTGCCCACACAATTTAAGCCCTTCCAGCATGAAGTACACAGCACATTAACCATGCGTCTCAATTTGTTGAATGATTGTGCAAGTGGTAGTTCTAAGAGGTGTCAATTACCTCCATAGGTATTTACAGGCAGCGACTGCAATGTCTTATGTACATCCATTGCACTGTGACCAGCCCATCTATTTACGACACACAATGAAGTATCACCAAATTTGCAATAGATAACTTCAAAGTTGAAATGAGTTACTGAATATAGTACTGAACTCAAACCTCCAAAAGCATGAGGCATTTCATTAGGTTTAACATTAAAACATACCCCAAAATAGAACTTCCTTCAAGGGTTTGTACTTCAAATATTTCACTTCAAAGACAATGATATCAGGAATGCTTGAACTTTATTGAAATTTAAAGGAATGAAGAGCTGGGATGAGAGGTTAGGGGAGAGGGGAAAGTAAGTGGGTTGGGTTAGAGGGAAGAGGCGGTCAATGGGTGGGATTGGAGGTAAGGGGAGAATTGGGGTTAAGATGAGACATCGTTAAGAGCAGAGGAGAAGCTGCTTAGTTGCCACCACGGAGACGCAGGACCAGGTGAAGAGTGGACTCCTTCTGAATGTTGTAGTCAGAGAGAGTGCGACCATCTTCCAGCTGCTTGCCGGCGAAGATCAGACGCTGCTGGTCTGGGGGGATGCCCTCCTTGTCCTGGATCTTGGCCTTGACGTTCTCGATGGTGTCACTGGGCTCGACCTCCAGGGTGATGGTCTTGCCGGTAAGGGTCTTCACAAAGATCTGCATACCTCCCCTCAGACGGAGCACAAGATGGAGGGTGGACTCCTTCTGGATGTTGTAGTCGGAGAGCGTGCGACCATCTTCCAGCTGCTTGCCAGCGAAGATCAGACGCTGCTGGTCTGGGGGGATGCCTTCCTTGTCCTGGATCTTGGCCTTGACGTTCTCGATGGTGTCACTGGGCTCGACCTCCAGGGTGATGGTCTTGCCGGTAAGGGTCTTCACAAAGATCTGCATACCTCCCCTCAGACGGAGCACAAGATGGAGGGTGGACTCCTTCTGGATGTTGTAGTCGGAGAGCGTGCGACCATCTTCCAGCTGCTTGCCGGCGAAGATCAGACGCTGCTGGTCTGGGGGGATGCCTTCCTTGTCCTGGATCTTGGCCTTGACGTTCTCGATGGTGTCACTGGGCTCGACCTCCAGGGTGATGGTCTTGCCGGTAAGGGTCTTCACAAAGATCTGCATACCTCCCCTCAGACGGAGCACAAGATGGAGGGTGGACTCCTTCTGGATGTTGTAGTCGGAGAGCGTGCGACCATCTTCCAGCTGCTTGCCGGCGAAGATCAGACGCTGCTGGTCTGGGGGGATGCCCTCCTTGTCCTGGATCTTGGCCTTGACGTTCTCGATGGTGTCACTGGGCTCGACCTCTAGGGTGATGGTCTTGCCGGTAAGGGTCTTCACGAAGATCTGCATCTTGACACTAAGAAAGAGAAACTATATTAGACTAAACTTCTCCCAAGACTAAATGCAATTTGATGAAAATTAAACAGGCTATACATAATTAAAACTGTAGGTCTCAAGCTAGTGTTAATATCAATGTCGTTGGCGAATTTCTAAATAGGGCAGCGCAGAGAGCCTCCCATTGGGGGCAGTACTCAGCTGACGTTTACATCAGCAGGCTCCAGGTGCCACCATTTTAGAACAATCTTGGGTCGTCACATGTTAACACGCCACATAGCCCTAAACCCCGCCTATTTCTAAAATGCATCTTAAAATCTGATAGTCCTCAAGTACGGACAAGCTGGTTGTTCATTTGGAAATTCTATGGAGCAGCCATTTCAGTTGTCGTCGACACGTATTTAACGTCCCGTTAAGAAATTAATGTTTCATAATCCTAACATTAGGTCTAATTGAAATTAAGTTCATCATTTAATGCCCGTTCAGCCAAATAAGAGATCTTAGCAAGTTCGGTTTAGTTCACGAGCTGTGCTTCACAGTAAGCTAGTCACTTACTGTATTTGAATGGCGGCTCAAATAAACGTTAGTTAAATAATTAGCTAAGTCGAATGAAGGTAAAGGCTATCAATAGTAAATAATCATACGGTTGCACACCTTTTTTTAGCTAGCCAATTCAACACCATACAGTCAGCTATAATTTCTACTTAAACAAGCTAGTTGCAGTAGTTAACGTAAACTAGAAAATTAATAGGTCTGTCTAGCTAACGTAACGGCAACGTTAACGTCGACGTATGCTTGTACATACACAATAAGAATGGCATTGCGCTACAAATACACATCAAGCTGAATGAAATGTCTGAAAAACGTTTAGGCATTCGTGCTTATTTTGGATAATACCCTACTTACAGGGAAAAATGATCCACCGGTGTTCTTGAATATTCTAGTTTCTGCCTCTGTCTTCAGGAAACGACTCTGTTTTCGCAAACAAAGGGCTGTGGTATTTATACTTTACCGTCACGTATCCTTCCGCCGTTACACCCATATCGAACTATAAACTGCGGATTCGATAAATATCCGTTATCGTATGGATTATTTTGGATGAAGGGACAAAATCTACGACATACCACAATAAAAACGTTTTATATCAAAGTTTATTTTTAACTCGAAGTATCTGTGTATGAATGGACGGTCGGATAAAAGAAGTCGATCGTTGGCGGAGATAGAAATTAGCAAAAATAGTGATTCGTCGTTCTCTAGCAACAAGCTGCTCAGTCAACACGAAACTAGTCGGCCTCGGGCGGTATCAACCTTGCCAGCTAACTAGTCAAAACGGTTTACGTGTTAGCTATGTCAGTAAAGCCTCAAACTTTTATTTTTGAGTAAGCATAGTTTTGCTACATTCACAAGCATCAACATATTAGGAGCTATCCCAGAGAATCGTTTTTTGGTGCATAGAATACTGTATTGCTTAATTTCATGCAACACAGATGTGGAAGGTTTATTTCAGGGCATCAAAGTGATTTTATAGAAATTGCATTAAGAGCATGGATCAACATTTTCATTCTACACAAACAGGAAAGGCCATTTCCCTCTGAGCCAGACTCCTTCCTAAGCCTCTACCAGCAGATCTAACACTTACTCAGATCTATGAGGTCTAGAGAACAAGCACGGGCATCCCTTTTGACTTCAGCCTGACTGTGCTGAGTCAGCAGACTTTTGGTTGATGTTGCTGTCTTTCCTGAGAGAGGTCATACTGACCATTGTTCCAGAGGCTGACACTTTCTATCTGTGAACCATTCATGGACGTCTAAAGAAGAAAGTAGACAGAACCAACGTTGATTAGTTCTGTAGTAGAAACAGTCATTCAACAGTAACCTAGTCTACCCTTGATCTAAACTTATCAGAGAGAGGACATGAGATTTACATCAGCAAAACTGTGTGTGTGTGTGTGTGTGTGTGTGTGTGTGTGTGTGTGTGTGTGTGTGTGTGTGTGTGTGTGTGTGTGTGTGTGTGTGTGTGTGTGTGTGTGTGTGTGAGACCTTACTCTCTGTGTGTTGTTGAGGACCTGTGGGTCAGGCTGTCCATAGTTGGCTGGCTTGGCTCTGGGGTGGCAGCCTTGTCTCCCACTACGTCTGGGGGGATGTGTCCTACCCACCGAGTCATAGCCTTCACGTTCACTGGCCTCATCACCTGGTCTGTGGACCACTCCGTGCTGACACGCACACACGCACACACACTAACACACCTACACCTAACACACGCACACACCTAAGCTTAAAATAGCCTTTGTCCTCATGGGGATGTGGGAAATGTCCCCATGAGGGAGAATTTTCCTTGTTTTACTATCCTTGTGGTGACTTTGAGGGATTTTAGGTCCACACAGGATAAAAGGACCCCCCCCACACACACACACCATAGTGCATTGTGCCAAATGGCCTGTGGCTGGGCTCCACTTGGCCAGGCAGTCCTTGTAGCTAGAGAGGTCAAATCCACCGGTGTCTTGTGGTGTCTGTCACTCTTGTGGTGTCTGTCACTCTTGTGGTGTCTTATGGTGTCTGTCACTCTTGTGGTGTCTGTCACTCTTGTGGTGTCTGTATGGCTGATATGGGTCAGCATGTGATCACAGCAGTGTTTGTAGTGACAGAGACTTTTTGGTTCAGTAAGGTCAGCGTATATATGTGTTTTCTGGATGGAGGTATGTGTATCTGTGTAGCAAAGTACATCAGGCCTACTTGGGGAAGAGCTTAGCGAGATACTGAGCGCTCTTCAGAGTGAAAGGGTCTTTATTGCAGAGTACAGGAGCTGGCTCCCTGTGTCAAACTATGATATCTAGAAGGAAGGCTGTGACCACTCGGTCCAGGACCTCGGTGCTGTCCCCCTCCTCCTCACCAGCCCAACCTCAGACCCAGCAGTCTGGCCACAACCCTTGTCTCCTCCCCATACCACACAGCAGGGTGGGCATCCAGCACGGCTCTACACACGGTGGGAAATAAGACAGAGATGAAAATGACAGGGTACAGAGGTAAATACATATATTGGGGGTTATAATAATACAAGTACATGGGTAAATACAAGTAAATAAATACTCTCCCCCTACCTCATCACGGTGGCTTCCCGGAGTGAGGCACCCCTCCCACAAACACCAGAGGAGCATCAGCACTGACCCTCCACCTGCTCTGGACCGGCACAGTCACAGGTCTACCACCACCCTGGAATGGCCGCCGGCAGGGCAGACAGAAAACGCTGGAACTGGGTCAGGGTATAGAGTCCACCCAAGATCAGGACCCCTGTTAATCCCATCCGTGCTGACACACGCATCACCGACGGAGATGGTGGTGCTTGGTCATGGTCTCTTGGTCACAAGTAGTAGGCCGCCTGTGTGTGCTGCTTTTTTGACGAGGTCTTTCTTGCAAAAGAGATGTTTTAGTTTCAGTGAGACTAACCTTGGTGAAATGTACAGAGAGAGGTACTTTCTGGAAAAGAGGGAGAGAAACAAGACCGAGGGAGATTTTACGTCTCATATTCATACAGAAACAAACTGTCTCTCTTCTGTCAACACTGCAGAACACGAGTGTTTATCTGAGATGAGACTATTACGGCAGATCCCTCCGAATGTCCGCTTCCCTCTCCTCGTATCTCTGCAACAACAAAAAAAAGCCTGGAAATGTTTTTCTGTTTCACAACATAAATGTTACAACACACCTGGACCTATTCCTGCAGAGGGGAGGATCTTTTCATGGCATAGATGGAAAAGTTTTGTGTAAATGTATGCAAATATAAAAGACAATGGTAATGCAGCAAATTCAAGCAAACCTCTTGTCCGGACTCTTTCTGTGTTGCATTAGAGTTAATCCTATCATATTATTCATCAAGTCAGTGCCTGTCAGTAACTAGGAAACGCAAACTTCACACGGTCTTTATCAGGCGTTCTAGAACCTTCCCTGTTACTCCAGGGATCAAGGTCAGAATTAGAACAGATATGCAGCTAGGCAAACCAACCGAGTGATAAAGGGAGAGAGAGGGAAGGTGGAGGGGACAGAGCGAGGGAGGGAATTACAAGTGAAAGAGATACCAACAAGCAAGAAAAAGGCCATGGAGGAAATGAAAGTAGACAACATGCTATAGAATATTGGCATGAGAGACATTTTTGCCGCGCGTTAGCGGACGGAAGAGGAAGTTGAACTGTGGTTGGAGCGACTTAGAAAAGGACAGAAGTAAGAATGAGGATCGGTTCGAGAAGAGGTTGAAGCATTTTTCAGGTCTGATTTCTCTGACCCACTTGGCCTTATCCTGTTTTGTATTTACACTATAGGACAGAAGTCACCGTGGCAACTTCCATATTGATTTAAATGTCATTTGACGGAAAATCTCCCCTGACCCTACATTAAAAACACATACAGTGGCTCATATACTTGCTCTATTGTTCTGAGGCTGAGGGCATGGTTTTTTGTTGTTGACGCTCGACCATCTTGTTGACTTTGTGTTGCACTAATCAGTCAAGCCTGCCTTTACATCCTGAGGGCTTTGTATGACTCTGCCCTCTCTATTCACCTGTTTTGTTGGGTAATTACACATATGCCCTCACAGACAGACAAATACACACACAGTGTTTAGTACCTGCTTTCGCAAAAGTAACTTTTCATTTGTGAATAGCAGAAATAGGCATTGAAACAGAACTTTGTTCTTGAGGCTGTTGTGTACTGAGGAGGAACAAAGCTGATGGGTCAGAATGAAAGTAAACCAGTTCCAACAGCTCTGTCACCCCTGGTGTGTGAGAGATGGTGGTATAGGATCTTCACATAAGAACGTGACAAATAACACATTTGATCGCCAGACAGCCTTCCTGTGACTGGAAGTGCACACAAAAGTCCAGTGTCTGGAATGGATCTAGTTCTTTTACCTACCAGACTGTGTTCTTGAAGGAAAGGAGACTAGGAGCTGTGAAGGATTATTGAGACATAGCCTGTGTGTGTGTGCGTGCGTGTGTGGATATACTGTTGCATTAGCAGGACAACACTGCAGAGTGTCAGAGGAGAGAATGTTATCTTCTTCATGTTCCCTGTTCTGCCCTGTGACAAAGGGAGGGACACTCAAATAAATAACTGACAACAAAGACAAGTGCGTGTGTTTTATTTTAATAGAAAGATTCTTTCATACTTTTTATTTTTACCATTTATTTAGGGAAGTCAGTAGCATGGTACATCTTTTCTTCTTTTCTTCTCAAAATGAAAATGTACATTCATTAATCCGCATAAAACGTCACATTTACATCAAAATAAATACATCATCTTGTGGTGGTCTCTTCTGGTGTTGTTATGGTTGGTTGAGCTTGTACAGGTCAGTTACTACGGTAAAACCAGTACTATAAACTGGTCTAAAACCAGGCCTTAGAAATGACTGCAGGCAGGAAGATGGGGCACAACCAGGAAGAGATAATGACCTCACTTCCTGTGAGGTCACTTCCTCCTATCTTTCACTCCTCTTTCTCGCTCCCATTCTCTCCCTCACCTCTCCCCCTCTCTCTCCTTCACATAGTCCCTCCCTCCCTGTCTCTGTATTTGTTCTCTAATGGTAGACACATGAGTAAATAGACAACTTTTCACAAGTGCTTCAGTCTCTTTATCCCCCAAATCCTGCAGCCCCCTTTCACAGTATCTCCTGTCCTCCCCTTTCCCTTGTCCCCCATTGCCTCTCCGACTCATCTTCCCTCTCTCTCATTCCTCTCTCTGTGATTGGAGGACAGGGTCATGGGATCATGGGGGGAAGGGGCAAGACTATAGTCAGTCTGTATTTACATAACTTCCACCTGGGCGGGTCTAAGGAGGAGGAGGAATGGTAGGGGGATGGGTCGGAGGGGCGGATGCTTCATTTTGGGATTCCAACAGTGGAGATGGTCCTCATATTGATACCTCATATTCACGGTTGTCCTGAGAGAGGGGGAGAGAGAGAGAAATGTTAAAAGACCAGTAGTAAGGACCCTCCTGTCTCATACAATGACTATGTTCGTGTGTGTGTTTTCAGTACGTGTGTGTGTTTGTGCGTGTTCTTCCTCACCCCTCCTGTCTCGTAGAGTGGGTTGTCAAACTCGCTCTCCACGGTGATCTGACTGTAGGGGTGCGGGTAGATGAGCGGCAGCCGCAGGTTGGAGTGGTAGCGACACCTGGTGGCCAAGAGAGGAACAGCATGGTGTTAGGAGTATAAAAACACCCAGAACCTTCAGGACACCACCACTGTTTCCATGAGCAGAGAAAGGGAGAGAGAGTATGACATCACATCTCATTCATTTGAGTCTATACATTGAGGTGAAACGTTCAGCACGTGGCAGATAGAATTGTCACATGTAGAGCAGCTGACATGATAATATCATATGATAGAGAATAATATCTGTTCTACCCAATACATTCCTATCTGAATGTTCTGTAACGTTGCAGCCTCCTATTATTCAACCATGTCAAAGGCTGCACAGTCAAATAGGAAGGTAGCCAGGGCAGTTTGTGTTTATTCAATCGTCATAGAGTTTCCATATGACCATGGACAATATAGCTTTTAAACCGAATTGAATACAGAATATTCAGCTATATTCAAATAAGCAATGTTGAGGTGAGAGGGTGTGTGGTCTAACCGTGTGATGTAGACGTAGGCTCCTCCCAGCAGCACGGAGAGCAGAAGTACAAGGATGAAGATGGCCAATGCCATGTTGCCACCGTCCAGACCTGACCCGGCTGCTGCCTCAACGACTGGAGGAGATGGGGGAAATAGATAGAGGAAAGGAGAGGGGAGGGATAGGGGGGAGCAGGGGGGAATAAAAATACTCATATAAATGAGAAATAGACATGGTGGCTTCATTGAAAAGGTCAAAACAACAGATGAGCATTACAAAAGGCAAAAAATATGAAAGCGAATCGAACACGCATGGACAATTAATACAGCATACAGGTAGTTAGGGAAAAGAGTGCATCACCATCATTTACATTTGAGTCATTTAGCAGATGCTCTTATCTACAGCGACTTACAATTAGTGCATTCATCTTAAGATACTGTAGCTAGGTGGGACAACCACATATCACAGGCATAGTAAGTACACTTTTCCTCAATAAAATAGTTATCGGCAAAGTCAGAACTAGAAAAGGGGGGGGTGTCGAGTGCAAGTGTTGGTTCTTTAAATATATATTTTTTTGTATCCCAGATAATTAGACAAACAAAGATCTGCTAAAAAAAAAAATTGATTGACAGCCCACTGGGCACAGATGTAATATCCAACGTCTGTTCCACGTTGGTTCAACATCATTTCATTGAAATGACGTGGAAACAACGTTGACTCAACCAGTGTGTGCCCAGTGGGAGACATGCAGACAAGAACACGGACAGACAAAAACGGAGACAGACAGGCAGGCTCACAGAGAGAGAGACAGACAAACTCACCTTCCAAAGCATGGTTGCCAAAGCAGTCATGGTTGGCTGCAAGACATCAGACATTCTCTCAGACATTGACAGGGTAGATGCGGTATACCATACTGGTGGCAGATACAGTATTTCTAGGGCTGTCTAGAGTCCATACATTTTCTATATAGTTGCACTACTTCTGACCACAGCCCAGCAGTCTTAAACAACTACAGAGAGTGGAGGAACTACAAATATGGCTGCCGAGAGCTGTAACATGCACATGGACATTATCATTACTTAATTAAACAAGCACCATTCGCATGTAGTATGTCTATGTGGAAAGTGTGGTGGATGAATCAGAATTAGTTGGGTAACATAAGTAATTAAGATGTCATATCTGCATAATATTCTTATGTGATATACTTTTTATTAGAATGTATTTCTAATAGACTCTAGTGTTGGCAGTTGCATTTCTTCCCTCAGCTGGGGCTCAGTCACTTGGGGCCCAGAGAGGGGAGAGGTCAGGCTTGTCGTTTACATGTCTCTGGTGCTATGCAGAATATCAGAAAGGGAAGAGGACAGGATGGAACATTGTCTTCATATGTGAATGTATCTGTTAAACCATGTGAAGGGATGGCGTGATTAAGGAGGAACCAATTACTTGTCTCCACAATGTCTGTGCGCCAGTCACTCCCTCCTTTTCCCATTGGGGGGAGGTGTATGTCAGTGTCTGGAACCATTGTATGTCCTCTCTGATGTTGCACTTATCCTGGGATAGTGTATGACCTAGAGGCTCACTCCCCTCAGTGAGCTTGTCCAGGAGTGGGGTCAAGAGGGGGTTTACTTGAGATGGGAGTATCTAGAGTTGACAATTAATTTATGCCATTGGATGAGATGGTGTTTTTGTGCTATGAAGTACAAGGAACGGCATTAGAACCTCGTCTTAGGGACCAAACTGAACGATAATTTATAGCGAATGTTATCTGGCTAAGGGATACTCCTTTCTCAATTATAAAGTCCCTTTGTGAAATGTTCCTAATATCTGTGGTTCGTCATGTAGGTTGAGAGGGGTGTATCTTGGCTATAAATGATCTTTGTACTTTTCTGTTGTCACTTTCAATGGTTCATTAGAAATGGCGCATCACTGAAAGTCAAGTGCTATCTTATTATTAAAGATGTAGTTTAAGTATAACTCTGACTGGTGGGTGAAGTTTGTAACTCTCCTCATTTGGTAATGCAGAAATAAGCCACCACAAAAGTCATGGTGAGGAATGTTCAATTCCATGCAGCTCTGCGGGGGTGGCGTGTGGGTGCTTGGCGGCTGGGCCTCACCCCTGCACAGTGGCAGTGGTCCGCTCCATAATGACGGGTTCCCCAGGATACACTTAATGGCGACCTCGCCGATGAGTTCGAAGCCTTGGTAACAGATGAAGGTGAGCGACTCGCTGGGCAGGTAGAGGCGCTTGGACAGGATCTGGTATCCGTTGTCAGGGATACCAGGGTTCTCACAGGAAACAGATTCCTCCGCTGGAGCGAGGGACGGAGAAAGAGATAGAAAGTGTGCACGTGCGAGAGAGAGAGAGAGAAAGGGGTCAACAATAATCTGCTCAACATTTATCGAGCCCTTGACCAGTTGAATCAATGCTAGAAGTGAAATAGCTCAATTAAGTGGAACAGCGTGTTCTGGAGGTAGAGGGCTGGAGAAGTGGTTCTAAGGAGGTGTGAGTCACAGAGTCCGACAGATAAGGAGGGTAGGGTGTTTGATTGACAGCTTCTATCCTGGTCTGACAGCCTCAAGCCGAGCTGCTATGACTAATGGGTAACCTCCGCCCCTCTTCCAGGTGGCAAGGGCCTGATCTGCATACTGCATTAGCATATTAAACGCCTCACACACGCGCGTGCAGCTGCGCGCACCCACGCACATTCACATAGACACACATGAACAACCATGAGAACGCAGAGAGGAGGAGGAAGTTGTCATACACACACACACTCATACACACTTTAATAACCATGAACATACACGCTGGGAGCGGTGTCAGCAGAACAAAGAGAGCGACAGCCCATGTCGAGTCGTCTCCGCCAGAGATCAAGTGTTCATCACAGATTACCTCTGCAACATCAAACGCTATTAAAATAAGCCTCTGGTCTACCGGAGAGAGAGACAGAGAGAACTGCACTGTTCAGGTTTATTATACAGTGACTGACGGTCGACATGCAGCCTCCCGGCCTGGAAAAACACACTAGGGGAGAGTGGGGTAAGCAGAGCCCTTTTATTTAACTTTCAGCATCACTCCGTCAGAGGAAATATAGTATTCTGTCTAACAAAGATATTTACTTTTATTTCAGGATGTTGTGTATCCCTGTAATTCATATAAAAATGACCGTTTTGAAAACATAGCTTGTCCAGAAAAAAAGTGGTCTCTTGGCACAACCTACCCCGGGTATGGGGTACGTTGAGCCACCTAGAAATTTCTGTACTGAATGAAACACTACCACTACCTTGATCCTTATTTCTCAAACACAATAGCAATCGCTTTTTTGTATTTTAATCATTTTAAGCTTTATTTTAATAATCTTTTAACACACTTAACATAAGCCAGGCTCTGTTGTTACCTCATATCCCTACGATAATGCCTTGCGATAATGCCTTACTCAACTTGCCGTTACCTCATGGCCTTTGGCTCAACTTTGCCCAAGGCAAACATTTTGACTATATTAGCCTACACTGCTACAAGGATCCACTTTCATGCTAGGTTTAGGACTTCATGTTGAAGCTTACAGAGACCCCAACTGATGTTTAAAACAATCTTACAAGTATCTACTTTGGTTTAGATACAAGCATCATTAAACCTCTTACACGATAAATTCATTTGACTTGGGGAAAATCCTTTTTTGGACCAAACTTGCTTACCACTTTGTCCATGTAGTTTCTTCCTTCGGTCAAATGGTACATTTTGTGTAGGGTTTCCTAGAATCTACGGTGGCTCAACTTACCCCACTCCAACTGTAGCACAAACTCATCCATTCATAGCCTGCACCCAAATGGCACCCAATTCCTTATATAGGGCACTACTTTTGACCAGGGCCGCACTTACGCACGCATGCATACACACAAGTACTCACAGACACAGTGGGGTAGTTTAGACGTCCAGACAGGGGTGCCAGGCTCTCGTCCGTAGCAGGTGAGTGTGGCACCGCCCTGCATGATGAAACCGGGGTAGCAGCTGTACTGGATGGTGGTCCCCACCAGGAGTTTAGGGTCTGACAGAGACCTGGTAGAGTGTTCCACATGACCCGGGTCTGAACAATACATTACTGAAGAGAGAGGAGGGGGGAGGGAGAGCGTGAGAGCGAGAGAGAGAGAGAGAGAGAGAGAGAGAGAGAGAGAGAGAGAGAGAGAGAGAGAGAGAGAGAGAGAGAGAGAGAGAGAGAGAGAGAGAGAGAGAGAGAGAGAGAGAGAGAGAGAAGAGAATGGGTGTCAGAGTGGGGTTTTTACTAGGCCAGAACTCTCAATCTCAAACACACACACATACACACACACACACACACCCTCCCCCAGCCACCCTAGCTAACTCACTCTTCTCGCAGAAGGGGGGATGTGTGCTCCAGGTGAGGTCTAGCTGACAGGTCAGAGTCTCTCGTCCAACCAGGTCGTAGCCTGGGTCACACTGGTAGGTGATGCGAGCACCCCGCACCAGGGCAGTATGGGACGTGGTCTTCCAGCCATTCTGGATCTCTGGGAGGTCCGGACACGAGTCGTTACGGGACACCTCTGTGGAGACACACAAACAAACATTTACAAATGCTTATTGTGATTTACATAAATGTATTCTTACATGCAAAATAACAAAGGAGAAGGGTTGCAGATGTCTTTCTAATTTTCTGTTGAAAGAAGTGTATACATGTGTGGGTGTGGACAGTGTACATATAGAATGATCGAGTGTGCATATTCTAATGCGATTGCATGTTCATGTTTCCTCGTGTGAACGTGGAGAGCATTCCAAATAATTGTGTGTGTGTGTGTGTGTGTGTGTGTGTGTGTGTGTGTGTGTGTGTGTGTGTGTGTGTGTGTGTGTGTGTGTGTGTGTGTGTGTGTGTGTGTGTGTGTGTGTGTGTGTGTGTGTGTGTGTGTGTGTGTGTGTGTGTGTGTGTGTGTGTTTATCCGCACACACACAGGCCAAGTGGGACGGTGAGACAAATAGGATGTGATTGAATAAGGGCAGAGAGAGCGAGAGAGAGAGAGAGGAGGGTAAAGTGGAGGAAGAGAAAAGGGAGAGGAGACAGAAAGACAGTCTGGGATATTACACTGTCTCTCTCATTTCCTCAGCCTCCTCTTTATCTCTCTAGCTCTGTCTCTCTTTCACTGGCTCTCCGCTTCAACTCGGCTGCCGACTAGGCATATATCCAAGTCGTCTATTCCTCCAATATTGGCTACCGTCTCTCATCAATTAATCTTGTTACTTCTCCTTCCCTCCCTCTCTGCTTCTCTTCTCCATCCCCCCTCGCTTACCCATGTAGTTTATGATGAAGCCCTCTCCCTTGCCGAAGACGAGGCCAGCGGGGTCGGAGTGGAAGGTCACGGTGAGGTCAGGGGTCGTGGACTGTATCTTGAAGGGCCCGGCTCCGCCCACGTACTGGCCCAGGATATGGGTGGTGACTTCATCACCGTCCAGGATGGTCAACATGTCACTGTCACTCAGGTTCAGGCTGAAGGGGGGGAGAGTGAGAGAGAGAAAGGGAGAGAGTGCATAGCTGATTCAATTTCTAGTTGTTGAATCATAAATTTTTCTAATGGTAATTTTGCCCTGTGGAATTGTCCGTTGCTTTGGCAATAAGTAGCCTACTTTTCTCATGCCCATAAACATTGTGAATTTAAATTGGACACATCCAACACGTCCCAAAGCACATGATATGAGTGTATATGGTATCAGCACCATATGGCAAACCCGTCATTCATGTTTTTAACCCCACCTGTTTAAACAACAACAAAACAGTTGGCCTGTTTTGCATGTAATTCTGGCATTAATTCGTGTCACATATCATTTCGGCAAACAATGTAAAAAAAAATCCTTGAGTTAATAAAAGCAGCATACAAACTTGGCCTCTTTCTTTGAGTAAGGCAGCTCCAAAATGCAGCAGTTTCAGCCTAGCTCAGTGCTTTCTGTAGTGGAGGGGCAGCCAGCGAGCTTAAGCATTGTTTATCTCTAGTTGTGCCGTGATTGGCTCAGGGTTCTGTTGGTTCCGTTTTATTTACTTAACAAATAAGGAACACTCAAAATGTACACTAACAATTTCAATCAAAATACAGCTGTAGACAGAAGTCAAAGATCAAACATCACATATACAACTGATGTCTCTCATGAGTTCCGCCCCATAGGAAAAGTCCAAGTTGCTTTTATCACGCTTGTAGTCAACCCCCTGTGATGTCACTGCATACGTCATCACCTGCTACTCATCAGACCAAGTCCATGCATACACAGCTATACTAACTTGCAAGAGATACAATAGTTCCAGTGTTTTCTAAGGCCTCAGCAGTAAAAGCCCACTCCCCCAAGTTGATTTATAGAGGTATGTCTGACTAGCCTCTTATCTCTTCTACTCCCCTGCAGGGCTCTTTGTTTATCTTTGAAATGCTTTCTCACGACCCCATTTCTTTATAAGATGCGGAGACTTAGAAAGAAACTGTGGAACAATTCTAAAACCTTACAGTGAATATACAGTGGGGAGAACAAGTATTTGATACACTGCCGATTTTGCAGGTTTTCCTACTTACAAAGCATGTAGAGGTCTGTAATTTTTATCATAGGTACACTTCAACTGTGAGAGACGGAATCTAAAACAAAAATCCTGAAAATCACATTGTATGATTTTTAAGTAATTCATTTGCATTTTATTGCATGACATAAGTATTTGATCACCTACCAACCAGTAAGAATTCCGGCTCTCACAGACCTGTTAGTTTTTCTTTAAGAAGCCCTCCTGTTCTCCACTCATTACCTGTATTAACTGCACCTGTTTGAACTCGTTACCTGTATAAAAGACACCTGTCCACACACTCAATCAAACAGACTCCAACCTCTCCACAATGGCCAAGACCAGAGAGCTGTGTAAGGACATCAGGGATAAAATTGTAGACCTGCACAAGGCTGGGATGGGCTACAGGACAATAGGCAAGCAGCTTGGTGAGAAGGCAACAACTGTTGGCGCAATTATTAGAAAATAGAAGAAAATAGAAGAAGTTCAAGATGATGGTCAATCACCCTCGGTCTGGGGCTCCATGCAAGATCTCACCTCGTGGGGCATCAATGATCATGAGGAAGGTGAGGGATCAGCCCAGAACTACACGGCAGGACCTGGTCAATGACCTGAAGAGAGCTGGGACCACAGTCTCAAAGAAAACCATTAGTAACACACTACGCCGTCATGGATTAAAATCCTGCAGCGCACACAAGGTCCCCCTGCTCAAGCAGGCGCATGTCCAGGCCCATCTGAAGTTTGCCAATGACCATCTGGATGATCCAGAGGAGGAATGGGAGAAGGTCATGTGGTCTGATGATTCAAAAATAGAGCTTTTTGGTCTAAACTCCACTCGCCGTGTTTGGAGGAAGAAGAAGGATGAGTACAACCCCAAGAACACCATCCCAACCGTGAAGCATGGAGGTGGAAACATCATTCTTTGGGGATGCTTTTCTGCAAAGGGGACAGGACGACTGCACCGTATTGAGGGGAGGATGGATGGGGCCATGTATTGCGAGATCTTAGCCAACAACCTCCTTCCCTCAGTAAGAGCATTGATGATGGGTCGTGGCTGGGTCTTCCAGCATGACAACGACCCGAAACACACAGCCAGGGCAACTAAGGAGTGGCTCAGTAAGAAGTATCTCAAGGTCCTGGAGTGGCCTAGCCAGTCTCCAGACCTGAACCCAATAGAAAATCTTTGGAGGGAGCTGAAAGTCCATATTGCCCAGCGACAGCCCCGAAACCTGAAGGATCTGGAGAAGGTCTGTATGGAGGAGTGGGCCAAAATCCCTGCTGCAGTGTGTGCAAACCTGGTCAAGAACTACAGGAAACGTATGATCTCTGTAATTGCAAACAAAGGATTCTGTACCAAATATTAAGTTCTGCTTTTCTGATGTATCAAATACTTATGTCATGCAATAAAATGCTAATTAATTACTTAAAAATCATACAATGTGATTTTCAGGATTTTTGTTTTAGATTCCGTCTCTCACAGTTGAAGTGTACCTATGATAAAAATTACAGACCTCTACATGCTTTGTAAGTAGGAAAATCTGCAAAATCAGCAGTGTATCAAATACTTGTTCTCCCCACTGTATATATTGTTAATCTATAGTCTAGGACCCTATAAATGTAGAGGAGGAGGGGTCCCACAGTCCCTCCCCTTCTATTAACACAACATATTATAATCAATTATTATAATACATCAAACATTTGGTGCAGCCCTATCATGACCCCAATGTGACCCCATCAGTTCTGTCACTCATGGGGACACCACGTCACCGCAGAATCTGGGGGAGAGCTAGGAAGATCAAGCCCTCCTGCAGCCCTACCATAGATTTACAGTGGACGTGCCTGTCCAAGAAGGCTCAAGGTCATTGGCCGCAGACAAAAATGACGTCAAACCACGCTATAAAGAAGCATCCTCTCACTGTCAACTGCGTTTATTTTCAGCAAACTTAAAACATAAATATTTGTATGAACATAACAAGATTCAACAACTGAGACATAAACTGAACAAGTTCTACAGACATGTGACTAACATAAATTGAATAATGTGTCCCTGAACAAATTTGGGGGGGGGGGGGGGTCAAAATCAAAAGTAACAGTCGGTATCTGGTGTGGCCACCAGCTGTAGCGCATCTCCTCCTCATGGACTGCACCAGATTTGCCAGTTCTTGCTGTGAGATGTTACCTCACTCTTCCACCAAGGCACCTGCAAGTTCCCGGACGTTTCTGGTGGGGAATGGCCCTAGCCCTCACCCTCTGGTCCAACAAGTCCCAGGTGTGCTCATTGGGATTGAGATCCGGGCTCTTCGCTGGCCATAGCAGAACACTGACATTCCTGTCTTGCAGGAAATCACGCACAGAACGAGCAGTATGGCTGGTGGCATTGTCATGCTGGAGGGTCATGTCAGGATGAGCCTGCAGGAAGGGTAACACATGAGGGAGGAGGATGTCTTCCCTGTAATGCACAGCGTTGAGATTGCCTGCAATGACAAGCTCAGTCTGATGATGCTGTGACACACCGCCCCAGACCATGATGGACCCTCCACCTCCAAATCGATCCTGCTCCAGAGTACAGGCCTCGGTGTAATGCTCATTCCTTCAACGATAAACACGAATGCGACCATCACCCCTGGTGAGACAAAACCGCGACTCGTCAAAGAGCACTTTTTGCCAGTCCTGTCTGGTCCAGCGACGGTGGATTTGTGCCCATGGTTGACGTTGTTGCCAGTGATGTCTGGTGAGGACCTGCCTTACAAAGGCCTACAAGCTCAGTCCAGCCTCTCTCAGCCTATTGCGGACAGTCTGAGTACTGATGGAGGGATTGTGCGTTCCTGGTGTAACTCGGACAGTTGTTGTTGCCATCCTGTACCTGTCCCGCAGGTGTGATGTTCGGATGTACCGATCCTGTGCAGGTGTTGTTACACGTGATCTGCCACAGCGAGGACGATCAGCTGTCCGTCCTGTCTCCCTGTAGCTCTGTCTTAGGCGTCTCACAGTACGGACATTGCAATTTATTGCCCTGGCCACATCTGCAGTCCTCATGCCTTCTCCCTGGGCATCTTTCTTTTGGGGTTTGTCAGAGTCAGTATAAAGGCCTCTTTAGTGTCCTAAGTTTTCATGACTCTGACCTTAATTCCCTACGATCTGTAAGCGGTTAGAGTCTTAACGACCGTTCCACAGGTGCATGTTAATTAATTGTTTATGGTTCATTGAACAAGCACGGGAAACAGTGTTTAAACCCTTTACAATGAAGATCTGTGAAGTCATTTGGATTTGTACGAATTCTCTTTGAAAGACAGGGTCCTGAAAAAGGGACTTTCCTTTTTTTGCTGAGTTCCTCTCGTAGCTTTGATTGGACATCATACTTTCAAAATCTTGGCTAGCTTGCAAGATAAGCAGTTATCATGAATCACATCGACAATCTACTGGCAATGCTTTTCAATCCTTGTCATATGAAGATGGCTCATTGGCCATAAACATGTAATACAAAACAAGTCGGAAATCGCAAATTCAACAATGTATCAGGTATGAAGGTAAGACCCAGATGCAGACCACGTCTAATAAACAATAGTTTAATTTTCCAACAGGGGCAGGCAATAGACAGGGAGGGGTCAGTAAACCAGAGGTGGGGCAACGGTACCGGGGGTAAGGCAGAGGTCGGTAATCCAGAGGGCGGCAAAGGTACAGGTCGGCAGATAGGGTCAGGCAGAGTGGTCAGGCAGGCGGGCTCGGAGTCAGGACAGGCAAGGGTCAAAACCAGGAGGGCGAGAAAAGAGAAACTGGAAAAGGGAGGCGCTGAGACACGAAAGGCTGGTTGGCTTGAACAAACAAGACAAACTGAGAACACAGGTCTAAATACACAGGGGATAATGGGGAAGATGGGCGACACCTGGAGGGGGGTGGAGACAATCACAAAGACAGGTGAAACAGATCAGGGTGTGACACAATGAGTGGTTTGGAATGAAGCAGTGGCTAACTGTGAGCGTCGCAAAGCAATCACTATTTTGCTTCCCCTGCCTGCTATTCGGTGGAGTGGGTGTGTGGTCCAAGTCTGGGTTTAACTTTTTACTGCAGTGCACCAAATCAGGGTCATACAGTGTTTCTTGGTAGTCTTAAACAAATCTACTTTGAAACAAAAGTATACACCTCACACATGGTTATGGGCTTCAAAAAATAATTTGAGTTTATATACAGTACCAGTCAGTACCAGTGCAAAGCAGTGCAAAGCTGTCATCAAGGCAAAGGGTGGCTACTTTGAAGAATCTCATATAAAATATATTTTGATTTGTTTAACACTTTTTTTGGTTACTACATGATTCCATATGTGTTATTTCATAGTTTTGATGTCTTCACTATTATTCTACAATGTAGTAAAACAAAGAAAACCCCTGGAATGAGTAGGTGCGTCCAAACCTTTGACTGGTACTGTACATCACAGAAGACTGAAATATAACAAAACAGCTTGACACAGAAACACCGGATTTCCTGCGTAAAAATAAAAAATCTATAAGGTGTATTTATAACATTCCACCCATGAGGCCACTAGGTCATTTGACTGCGGATTTAAAATATCTGTCTAAAAGGGTCTCAAAACATGAGAATTGTGCATCACATATAGACAACGCAGTTAAAGTACTGGGGACATCAAACGTTGTGACTCAGCTAGACAAAGCATATAGGACAGCCATGACCTTCACAACCAACAAACGGAAGAGAATAGGTATGTGCTCTCCCGAATTATAGCACGCATTAAATTGGGTAGCTAAACGAATAGGCGTATAGGCTATTGCGGCTTGCCTCTTATCCACTCATCTCTCCCTTATGCCATAGTTTGTACATCTCAATTGTTATATTGCTTACAGTATATAGGTCTCTCTCATTAGTATCTTATTAATAATTTTAGGCAATGTTAGAATGATGTATTTAATCGTTTTGCTTACTTTGCGTATTATAAAGAGCTCATGTGCTTTTCTCCAAAAGGAGGGGATACTATATAATGTTGTTGGGTCTGTAACCTTGTTTACCAGTGACCGTCTCTTCACATTTGAACATTTGTATTCAACAAAAAGTTCAGTAATAGACCCATGTAATTCCAGTTCATATTGCGCTGTCTGTGCGTCAGTATAATGTCTATAAGTGGATCTTTGGGATTGTATTTTCCTTATTTTCAGACCACATAACCGCTGAATCCGGGTCCCCTCTCTTTCTTTCTCTGGGGTGACTTAATTAAGAGTAAAGTTAAGGCCTCAACATCTCGCTGAATTTATCTGTACTAACGTCTATCTGAATTTCTGTCGCTGTCCATTTGGAATGTGCTGAACGAAGGCATTCCCCGTCGCTGCTGCTTTGCATGTAGCAGTGTGATGTTGTTCACTTAGATTACGCACCAAATTGCACACAAGGACCAATTCAAATAGGCCAAGTCAAGAGGGGATGTTAATAATTTGATAATAATAATAATAATTCAGTGTGTTTTTTAAAAATATAATTACAGCTGCATAGCTAATGTTAGTTTTTGGTGTACAAACACTTTTTCATATCTATATTGTACATACACGTGATTGTAAAAGTTTTGTATATTTTGGTTTGGCCCATCGCGGGTTATCTGTATTTCCGTACCCCCTTATTGTTCTCTTTTGCCTGACCTTCGGCTAGCGAGGTGCCTGAGAGCTGTGACTGCGCCAAGGGCTAAAATATTGTGTGTTGTCTCTTCGTGTGCAGGGCAAATAAAAATACTCCAACCAGCAGACCTCCAGTTGTGGCAGTGTCCTAATTAAAAGTACACAACACAGAACGAACCACGTGCACTTACTTATACTTCGAGCGAAGTGTTAATGACATGAGAACCAACATGATGAATTTACTGAACATAAATGTAATAATTGGTTCAAAAGTCATGTTGGTATTCGTTATTATTGAAGGAGAATGCGGTTCTTATCGAGTTACACAAATCCACAAGGAGTCAGTAGAAACCATATTTATTTAAGAAAGTCAGCTGTTTTTTTTCTTCAAAAGGCAGTAAATGAGGCTGAATGAACTGTTTCGCTGCCAGACGAGTCTCCGCTGATAGCCACGTGTAGCAGTAGTAAGGATTCACTCCATGGTGCTGAAAAGAAAGCTCTGCTGTTGGATCAGCTTTATGTAGGCCCTAACATTTAATGTATTGTTTAGTGATGTGTAGTGGCTTCACCGGCAACCATCTAAAAACATGTGTTGAGTTTGCCCCACCAAGATTGTCATGCAAAAAAATCGCCACTGACTCAGTGTGAGGTAATGGGGTGACGTGTCAGAGACTAAACGCTGGATGAGTCAGATGGAATGCTGGGAGCTTGATGACCTCAGAGGCTAGGTGATGAGTAACACCTGGCTACTTTAACAACCTATTACCATCAGAATTCTGACAGGTGTGTGTATGTGTCAGTTTGTATGTGGCAGGCAGGTAGCCTAGTGGTTGTAGAGGCGAACCAGTGACCGGAGGGTTGCCAGTTCAAATCCCAGGTCCCGACCAGAAGAATCTGGCAGGACATATCAAATCCTAGATGCCATTGCCTACCGTTATGCACTTAAACCCCCCCTCTCCCCACAACAACAGCATCCAGTGTGGCAGCCCTCCAAACCTTGTGGTGTATTAGAGGCCGTTTAGACATGAACATAGAGCTTTCCGACCCGATATGCATAAATATATATTTCTTAATATAGAGAGAGACCCGATCCGAGGACAACTAGACCCCTTCCGCATAGACCTGGTCGGATCCAGACCAGGTCCGAGTGAGGGAAGCAGCAAAAAAGTCAATTTTGAAGCAACTTTATTAACCGGAGCAGATAAAGTGTGAGGGAGAGGAGGTAGAGAGAAGTGACGCTCTAGCAGGGGCCGTGCTGTGTGTTTAGGCTACTGTGAGCGTGAGCGAGTGACACGGGAACAGGGAGGAAGAGACGAAAGACAGCAACCAACCAAGCTGACAGGAGCCATAGTAGCTGCGTCAAACCGGGAGAAGTTAGTTAAGCTAGGCTAGCCAGGCTAATTTAGGCTGCGTGCGCTTTCTCTTCCTACACAGTTAGTCTACAAACAACAACAACTCCCTTCAGAATATGAAGTAGCAGCCTACCTTTTGGCTCTTGGTTGTTGTAGCTTCTCCTTTAACTTTTCATACCATCGTTTTAATTCCATCTTCCCATTGATTAGATATTTCCTCACTTTTGCCCAACTCGGAGGCTCTATTACTGTAGCCCATTGCCGCCTTGATGACGTATGATTGGCTAACTACAACAACAAGCTATACGCGCCACTCTCGTGAAAAGCAAGAGCAGCAGCATAAAATGATCCAATGTATCTCTCTTCTGCAGCAGTCGCGTTCGGATCTGTATGGATCCTTCCGGACAAGACATTTAAAATGACACATAGGCCTTCCCCGATACCCGTGGCGATCATATCAGATCCAACCCAGGCCCGTGACATTATTGTGATTTCTGGGTCTCAGTATTCGGGTACAGGTGGATCCGTGAAGACCTCTAGTGTGTATGTCTTTTGGAGGGGTTAAAAGTCACATTTTGGTTGGAACTAATCTTAATGTGTGTGTGTGTGTGTGTGTGTGTGTGTGTGTGTGTGTGTGTGTGTGTGTGTGTGTGTGTGTGTGTGTGTGTGTGTGTGTGTGTGTGTGTGTGTGTGTGTGTGTGTGTGTGTGTGTGTGTGTGTGTGTGTGTGTGTGTGTGTGTGTGTATATATCTCACAGCTGTACGTCGAGCAGCACACATTTGTCCTCCCCTACATGTATCCTCCAGCTGCAGTCCTCTCCCTCTCCGTACCACTCTGGCCAGTTGGGAGACAGGATCACACCCCCAGGACCTGCTAGGTCTCCCCCACACAGGGCTGGAGATGGAGGGAGAGGAGAGAGTGAGAGGGGGGAGAGAGAGAGAGGAGAGGATCTCCCCCCCCCCGGAGATATCCCAATAAAAAAAAAGGAACTGTATATTTTCACATTCAAAACTCTGTGTTGTCAAATTGTATCGTTAAAGATAAAACGCCTCACAGCTTGATAGCAGAACTCTCTCAATGTGAAAGAAAATGCCACCATAGGAGTTTCAGAAGTACACACACACACACACACCTTTGCAGAGTGGTTCCGTGTCGTTCCAGTAGGGGTCTCTGGCGTTGATACACTCTATGACTGGCGGCCCCTGCTCCAGAGAGTGACCAGTATCACAGCTGAACTGCACCACAGCGCCAACACCGTAGGCCTGGTCAGTGGTGCTGAAGTTACCATTCTGCAGGTAGGGCTCATAACAATGACCACGCTTAAACGCTGCAGAGAGAGAGAGAGAGAGAGAGAGACGGGAGAGGGAAACGAGAGAGCAGAGAGGAGGTTAGACAGAAAGGTTGGAATATATGCTGAAATGTTTCATCTGGTTTGTGTGCTCTTACCCTCATAGCGGATGTTGAAGCCTGTATTGTGGTTAGGTTGGTCAGTGATGAACTGTACCCTGACTGCTGGACCCTCACTGATCACCCCTTCAAACGGTATTGGACCACCCCGCCCCGAGTCAAACAGCACCACAGACCCAGCGTCCAGACCGCTCCATAACACAAGTCTGGGGGGAGAAATTTCATTGGAACACTTTATGGGTCCCAGATTGTTGTGATATGCAAACCTTTAAACAACTTGAAGATTTGATCCATTTCAAAAGTTGATTACAGCACAATTATAGGTTAAAGCTCAAACACATTCCTTCTCTCTCTGACCTTTCGGTGGGTCCAAGGGCCAGTCTCTCCAGGTGCAGGTGTAGTCTCTGTGCTGTGGGGGCCTCCATGGACCAGGAGCAGGAACGGTCCTGGGTGGCGTCGGGCCCCAGGCGGGGAGAGGGAGACAGGACCCTCCCTACTGTAGCATTCTTCACTGAGCCCCCACATAGTGCTATGGAGGGAGAGAGGTGATGATTATATGTGTGTGTGTGTTTGTGTCTCCCCAGCTCTGCAGCTGGGCATGTTGTTGCTCCAGACAGCAGCATGGCATTGAGATGTGTGTGTGTCCCTGTGTATGTGTGAATATGTATGTGTGTGTCCCTGCATCTGCATGTGTCTCTCCCTCTCCTCCCTACCTCTACAGCTGGGCTCCTTGCTGCTCCAGACAGGCAGAGATGCATTGAGGCAGGTGAGCGCCACTGCCCCCTGCAGGTGGTAGCCCATATGGCAGTGGAAGCGGGCAGTGCCCCCTGGCAGCAGGTCCAGCACTGACACCTCCCCAAAATGAGGCCTCCTCGGCAGGGCACAGCTCAGACGGAATACTGCCAGGGGGAGAGGGGCAGGGAGGAGGGGAGAATGAGAGAGGAAGAGACAGAGATTTCCATTCTGTCATTCTCTCCCATTATATTTTATGCTATTCTGTTCCACAGTTGGCTTCCTGTTCTAATTTGATCTGAGACGACTGGACAGGTCAGAATAAAGATAAAGGACAGGGCAGAATAATAGATCATTGAGAGGACAGGCCAGAATAATAGATCATGGAGAGGACAGGCCAGAATAATAGATCATGGAGAGGACAGGCCAGGATAATAGACAGAGGAGAGGACAGGACAATAGATAGAGGAGAGGACAGGCCAGGATAATAGATTACGGAGAGGACAGGATAATAGATAGAGGAGAGGACAGGATAATAGATAGAGGAGAGGACAGGATAATAGATAGAGGAGAGGACAGGATAATAGATAGAGGAGAGGACAGGACAATAGATAGAGGAGAGGACAGGATAATAGATAGAGGAGAGGACAGGATAATAGATAGAGGAGAGGACAGGATAATAGATAGAGGAGAGGACAGGATAATAGATTACGGAGAGGACAGGATAATAGATAGAGGAGAGGACAGGATAATAGATAGAGGAGAGGACAGGATAATAGATAGAGGAGAGGACAGGACAATAGATAGAGGAGAGGACAGGATAATAGATAGAGGAGAGGACAGGACAATAGATAGAGGAGAGCACCGGCCAGGATAATAGATAGAGGACAGGACAGGACAATAGATAGAGGAGAGGACAGGACAGGATAATAGATAGAGGAGAGAACAGGCCAGGATAATAGATAGAGGGGAGGACAGGCCAGGATAATAGATAGAGGAGAGGACAGGCCAGGATAATAGATAGAGGAGAGGACAGGATAATAGATAGAGGAGAGGACAGGCCAGGATAATAGATAGAGGAGAGGACAGGACAGGATAATAGATGGAGGAGAGGACAGGACAGGCCAGGATAATAGATAGAGGAGAGGACAGGATAATAGATAGAGGACAGGCCAGGATAATAGATAGAGGAGAGGACAGGACAATATATAGAGGAGAGGACAGGCCAGGATAATAGATAGAGGACAGGACAGGACAGGCCAGGATAATAGATAGAGGAGAGGACAGGACAATAGATAGAGGAGAGGACAGGCCAGGATAATAGATAGAGAACAGGACAGGACAGGCCAGGATAATAGATAGAGGAGAGGACAGGATAATAGATAGAGGAGAGGACAGGCCAGGATAATAGATAGAGGGCAGGACAGGCCAGGATAATAGATAGAGGACAGGACAGGATAATAGATAGAGGAGAGGACAGGATAATAGATAGAGGAGAGGACAGGCCAGGATAATAGATAGAGGAGAGGACAGGCCAGGATAATAGATAGAGGACAGGACAGGACAGGCCAGGATAATAGATAGAGGAGAGGACAGGCCAGGATAATAGATAGAGGACAGGACAGGACAGGCCAGGATAATAGATAGAGGAGAGGACAGGATAATAGATAGAGGAGAGGACAGGCCAGGATAATAGATAGAGGACAGGACAGGCCAGGATAATAGATAGAGGACAGGACAGGATAATAGATAGAGGAGAGGACAGGATAATAGATAGAGGAGAGGACAGGCCAGGATAATAGATAGAGGAGAGGACAGGCCAGGATAATAGATAGAGGACAGGACAGGACAGGCCAGGATAATAGATAGAGGAGAGGACAGGATAATAGATAGAGGAGAGGACAGGCCAGGATAATAGATAGAGGAGAGGACAGGCCAGGATAATAGATAGAGGACAGGACAGGCCAGGATAATAGATAGAGGAGAAGAGGAAAGGCAGGTGGTTTTCATGCCACGTTGACTTCATCTATCCAGAGACGCAGGAGGAAGCGAGGGATCCCACTCCCTAATTTCTTCTGGTTACATTACAGTCAACGAACTAAGCTATTGCATTGGCATCTATGGGAGAACTACCCTGTTAAGCAGACCGGAACTGACCATTTATTTTTCAATGGTAAACGAGTGAACTATCTTCATTTATCCACCATCTTTGTCCAGCCCTGTCACATCTGAACTGACACAGAGGTTGCGGTTCATACTCATAAAAGACACACCCTTGTCCACTTACCCTCCTCGCCTTATTCCCTTGGGGGAATCCTGGAGGAAGGTCCAAATGATCAGCCATGCAAGGGAAGTTTGCAACGCAAGACCCTCAGCCCTCGTTTTTAGTCAAGTTGGCGAGTGTACAATTATGTTCACTTCGGATGTAGAAATTGTGCTACTAATGCACATGACGGCACCAACACGTCTCATAAAAAGTAAATATGTTTTGTTTGGTTATCTTTTGGAAATTGTAGAAATAAAACATTTCTCTTCTTCAGAAGACCCAGCTAGGCAGGCTAACGTTAGTTAGCTAATTAATTTGCTAGCAATCATACAGTAAGCCTATATTAATAATTATATATTTAATATTAGTAGACATGCACTCATAATTGACTGTAGCGCATATAAAGCACCCACAAGCCACTGGTGGCTGAAAACAATCATCGCGGGATGAAGGAGTGACGGATGTCCGGCCAAGGGTGGTCCATTTAAAATCCATTCCTTCCTCCCTCGCCCCTTGCCCTGCAAGTGTATATTCGTCAGACGTCATGATAAGTCATCAGAAGTGTCCACTTAACTTGAGGGCTGAGGGGATAGGGTGTGTCTTTTAAGTGTACTCTCTGACTGCAGCCAGAGAGTACACAGGGGTGAGATGAGAGACATTACACATGACACATACAAACACAAACAACCACACAGTCATGTGCACACACAACTACACTATCAAAGGGCTGAGATGAGATGAAAACCAATTCATCAGAGTTCCAATCAGCTAATTGATATGACACATCCAATCACAGCGCTAATTGATTTCAAAACAAGATTAAGTGGGTAGGCAATTAACAGATCAGGTAGACAGAGAATCAACAGCACCTGAGGACTTAATGAAGGCTTTGATTTCAAAACATGAAAGAGTGTGTGTGTGCGTGTGTGTACTCACTCTGGTAGTGCAGCTGGAACATGCCCATGCCCCCCTCAGGCAAGGAGCGGTAGTATACTGAGATGGTATTGGTCGGACTGCGGATCACCTGACCCTCCACCAGAAGTGTGTGATTGGCCAGAACTAGCAAGGCCCCACCCTCATCCACCGCTCTGATTGACAGCTGCTCTCCCTCTGACAGATTCACACTCTTCACCTGAGATAGAGAGAGACAGAGGGAGAGAGGCAGGGAGAGAAGGAGAGAGGGAGAGAGGCAGAGAGAGAGAAAGAGAGAGAAAGACAGAGAGAGGGGGGTTGGAGAAAGACGGTGTGAGAGAGTTTAACATCTCATGAACCAAGATTACTACGATACAGAAATATTCTAATATGTGCAGCATGACTGCAAAAAAGAGGACCTGGAACAGCCCCAGTGTTGTGTGGAGGACAGGGTGCTGTTCCAGCAGACACCACTAGGGGTCAGAGTGAGATCACCACAGAGTCAACTATTGCAACACAGATCGGTGTGTGTGCCACAGGAGGTTGGTGGTACCTTAATTGGGGAGGACGTTCTCGTGGTAAAGGCTGGAGCGGAATTGGTGGAATGGTATCAAATACATCAAACACATGGTTTCTATGTGTTTGATGGCATTCCACTTTGTTCCGGCCATTATTATGAGCCGCCCTCCCCTCAGCAGCCTCCACTGGTGTGTGTGTGTGCGTGTGTGTAGATGCGTTCGTGAATTAGTGTTGCGCGGGTTGACTCCTAACCCGCAGTCCCCACGGTTATATCCGCAGGGCGGGTGGGTTTAGGGTCATGAAATATTGGGTGGATGAAGGGTGGGTGGAAGGGTGAAGGGCAGGTGGGTTGAATAAAGAGAAAACAATATCAACAACACACTACAGAAAAAGTTAACGTCGATCGACTCAGGCAAAAAGGACAATGTTGGAGTTTAATTTAATAAGAGAAAAGCTGCGGAGAGTTGAAAATAAAGAGAAGGGAGGGCCAGAAAAGTCATGTTTGGGAAAGATTTGGTGAAGTGGTGAAAGGGGATGATAGCAGTGTCGGCGATGTTATGTGTGATGATTGTGAGGCGCTATACAAATTCAACAGTCACAAGACAGGGACTTCGAATAGGCCAATGGCACGTCAAGGGAACTGTAGCATACTGTTAGGATTTGTTAAATGGAAACTGAAATCTGAACACTGAAAGTAGGTCTGTAGCCTCTCACGCCTCGATCAGACCGACAGTATATTGCATTTTGGTACACCAGAAGTACATTCATTTCCAATGGAACGCTGCGTTTGCCTCGCAGCATTGCGTTGCAGAGACAGTTGCAGTGCTTTCTGTGTGGTGCATACGTTGGATGTATCGAACGTATGCATCAAATTGTATGCGGAGACTTGACAGAAATACTTGCAAAAGGAATGAAAGGAAGTGAATGTAGAATTTTTGTTGCACACATATCCACTAAAATGTTGGATTACATAATGAAAAAAGTTTAACTTCAGAATTTATTACAAAGTATTGATGCAAAAACGCTGTCGGTCTGATTGAGGCATTACTATAAATTCCTGCAGAATTAAGCATTTCTTGCAGTGAAATGATATACCAAATGTAGGCAACATTTTTACTCGGGAACAGGAGCGGAGAAATAGGATTTCTTTCATCATCTTGAGAGAATGTGCAGTTTAGAGACCGTCTGTAGAAGTGCTGTCTTTATCAGCATCATCAAATCATCAAATCATCAAAGCATTTCAAACACATCAAATATGGATCCAAGCCCAACTGAAATCTTATCAGAAACATGTTGGGTCGTTTACAACTTTCTATTTCCTTACAACCGGTCAAACTGATATAATTTGGACATTTTGCACAGAAAATCTTTTCCGTCTTTTTTGTTATTGCATTTTATCCCCGGTCCCTAAACGTATTTGCTCCTCGAAAAAAAGCAGAGATGACAGAGAACATTACCAATGTCAACTAGATTGAAGCATTCATTCTATCCATTTATGACATTATTCTGGTGAGCAAGTATTTATTTAGTCTTCTAGGGCAACATACAATGACAGCAGAGAAGCTTAATGTATCTAATTCTAGACAAGTTGACTAACAAATAGCCTAAAAAAAAAAAAATCGGGTAAATTATACGCATAAACATAGCCTATTTAAACCAGGCTAAAGAAAATGATCCTGCAACCTCTGTCAAAAAAATATTCTGCTGTCTCGGACTGTAGACTACAGCCTCAGATTTTCACTTTATCCCATATAATTGGGTGGCGCGTGTTTGTGAGTGTGAATGTATGCAGGGTTCAAACATATGGTGACAGATGGAATTTCGTGACTTCTCCATGACTTTTAACCACATTTCCATGATCAACAACTGCCGGTGTCTCTATGTATGTATCAAAAAGTAAGCGTGATGTGGTATCGACACTGGGAGACTGCCCTTTGATCCCATGTACCATCTCCTGTCATTGTGTAAAGCACCCCCCCCCCACAAAGTAGAATACCTGTATAAAACACATGTGTGGTCAACGCTCAGTCTGGAGAGTGTGCAGGCTTTTGATCAATCCCTGCTAAAACACATCAGAGACAGTTTATCAAAGGTCTGGTTGAGCAGCTAATTTAAAAAAAAAAAGTGGTTTGTTAGAGGGGAGACTGGAATAAAAGCCCACACACCCATTAGCTCTCCTGGAGGATGGCTGACCACCCTTGATGTATAACATAGCAACAATACAACCAAGTCATTTTTATGCCTTTTGAAAAATTTGCTCATTCATTATATCAAAGAGCAAACGGCTATGGTAGGCTACACATATTTGAATTCAGCTGAAGAAAGCCCACAAATGGTCTTCTGGAAAGGTATATTTTCTAGTTTAGTCAGACTGTATTTATCTTAGCTACCTTAGAAGTGTTTACACTTTGCATGCTATTGTGATGCAATGTCCCATACAATAGATTAGCCAAATCAACTGGAAGTATGCACAAAACGAGTTTTGAAAGGCACAGAATCCAAAAGGCTACATCTAACATTTTATCCTAAAATGACTGATTTACAAATTATTGTTTAGATTCACATGGTTCGAATCACCACGATTTAACCGAATCCCAACTAATACAATCGCGAAGTGAATCGTTCATTTCGTCAAAAAGAATCCTTTAAATTAATCATATGAATCATTCAAAAAAGCAAATCGACTTTGTATGACCTTATTCGCGAGCGTCGGTAGAACTTTTTTTATTTTTATACATGCTAATAATAGCTGAACAGTTAATTCGAGGATACAATATACAGTGTATGTTTTGAATTGTCTACTTAGTTATTAGTCTGTTCTCTATCATATTTTATAGGCTTACCTGCTGCTACAATGTCCAACTGTCTCATCTCTCCCTTGAGCAACGGCCCACTCGTCTCGTACACATGCTGGTGATGCGCGCAAACATAGAATGCGCTAGTCTCATTCCGATCCTGGCTGACATGTTGATTTTTATTTGATTGATCAAATATTTAAAAACTGCGCCTAAATAAATGACATTAACAGACATTATTATTTCCACACCTGGAAAACACAACCAGTTTTTTTTCTCATGACGATATGAACCCTGTGTGTGTCAATGTGGGTGTTTGTTTACCTGTAGCTCGACTCCATAGCCTGTGTACACAGTGATAGTGTATGTACAGTGTAGAAATGTTCCATCTGGTAGAGGGGGGTCGTCAGAAGAGTCTATGTATCCCTCTGGGTCGGAGAAATTCACCATACAGCCAGACACAGCTGGAGAGATAGTTTAGGAGAGGGGGAGGAGAGGAGGAGGAAATGAGAGGAGAGGAGAGGGAAGGAGAGGAGGGGGACAGAAGAGGAGGTGAGGAGCGGAGATGACAAACAATACTGGAAAAATATTGGAAAAGCAATTTATTTTCACAGCGTAATCCAAGATGCTGGTGAGATAAGCACATCTATGTCTTCAGTCAGAGAAAGGTAAACAACTGCTTTCTGTAAAAAGGACGAGGCGTTCTCTAACATTGAGAACATTCTCTAACATATACCTGGTGAAGGTGTGTTTGCAGCCATGGTCGCCATGACAATAGCGGTGACCTCATCTCGCTGTCCCAGCGGTGTGTGTGTGGATGTGTGTGTCCCGGGCTGGGAGGAGGGGATGGGTTTGTTGTCGGATTGGGAGGGCTGTGACGGGAGGGGGGGTCCACTGTCGTGGGGCTGTGAGACTAGGGATCCTATCCTCTTCAACAGACCCTGCTGATCCAGAGAGAGACCTCCAGACAGGCCCCTCACGCTCAGTCCTCTGCCCAGGAGAGGCAGCAGGTCCTGGGGCTGAGCAGAGGGCAGGACCACCCCCCTTGTCTGGTAGAGGAGACGATCCTTCTGGGCCAGGAATGACTCGAGCAGATCACCAGTGGCACCCATCCCCGCCCCGGGCACTAACCCAACCACGGAACTTCTCCCTCGGGATGAGTCTATGTCTGTGTCCCCTACGGCTTGAGAAGGGGAGGGGGAGGAGGGTGGAGGTGTGGAGTCAACTTCACCTAGAGAAACGGAGAGAGAAAAAAAAAGTGTAAAAGAGAGTGAGACTACAGGTGATATGTAGTCTTTACACTAGTGCTGCTTTTAGCACTGAGAATAATTGTATTTTATACTCATTCTATGTTAGGGCTCTCCTGCAGCCGGGCCTGTTTCCAGGGAGAAATGCAAACCAGTGGGACTGAGGAACTGGAGGGCCTGCTGTGAACGCTTAAGCTGGAGCAAAGAGAGAGACAGCTCCGAGCTCCCAGAAAGCCTTTCTTCTCTGTGTGTCTAGTGAATGTGATGTGGCTGTGTTAGGACCTGTTTTAGCCTGGTATAACATTACACGGATAAGCAAAAACCAGCAGGACTGAGGAACTCAAAGGGAAGCTCCTGAAAACCTTTCTCCCCTGCGTGTCTAGTGACTATGTCTGGAGAGTATGGCTGTGTTAGGGCCTCTCTGGAGCAGGAAACTGTCCAGTTTCACCGTGTTCCGCTTTCTGTTCTACTGTTTGTTCCACTGTCTGTTCCACTGTTTGTTCTACTGTCTGTTCCACTCTCTGTTCTACTGTCTGTTCCACTGTCTGTTCCACTGTTTGTTCTACTGTCTGTTCCACTCTCTGTTCTACTGTCTGTTCCACTGTCTGTTCCACTGTTTGTTCTGCTGTATGTTCCACTGTTTGTTCCACTGTCTGTTCCACTGTCTGTTCTACTGTCTGTTCCACTGTCTGTTCCACTGTTTGTTCTGCTGTATGTTCCACTGTTTGTTCCACTGTCTGTTCCACTGTCTGTTCCACTCTCTGTTCCACTCTGTTCCACTGTTTGTTCTACTGTCTGTTCCACTCTCTGTTCTACTGTCTGTTCCACTGTCTGTTCTGCTGTATGTTCCACTGTTTGTTCTACTGTCTGTTATATTGCCTGTTCCATTGTTATCAGGACTACTGGGGCGATCTGGCATCAGGACGAGCAGCCCAGCCCAATAACCTGCTCTTTATTGCACACACAAACAGGCAGAATGCACACACGCGCACACAAGCACACACCACATGCATACACACACATGCACACACATGCACACACACACTCACACAGGCAGACCACAGACTCTTTGGGCGAGGAGAGACAGGGTAGGCAGTCAGGCATGGCGGAGAGAGAGAGAGAGATAGAGAGAGATAGAGAAGGGGAAGAGAAGGGGAAGAGAGAGAGAGAAGGGAGAGGGAGAGAGAAGGGAGAGAGAGAAAGAGAGAGAGAGAGAGAGAGAGAGAAGGGGGAGGGAGATAGAGAGAGAAAACGGGAGGGAGAGAGAGAGCGAAGGGAGAGGGAGAGGGAGATAGAGAGAGAGAAGGGATATGGAGAGAGAGAGAGAAGAGAGAGAGAGAGAGAGAGAGAGAGAGAGAGAGAGAGAGAGAGAGAGAGAGAGAGAAGGGATATGGAGAGAGAGAGAGAGAAGGGAGAGAGAGAGAGAAGGGGGAGAATGAAAAAGGGAGAGTGAGAAGAACATTTAAAAAAAGCAGAGACAGGCACACTGCTCCCACGCATGCTAAAATAACATCTCCAAGTGCCCAGCACTACAAAAAGACAGAACAGTGGACACAAGCCCGCAGGCACACACACACACGCACACCAACGCATACACTCGCACACACACACAGTCAGGCCCTTCATGGCCAGTGTATCACTGTGTTGCTGCCTAAACAGCAGCAACCCCTCCACTCCACACTGCTAAAACTCTGGACCACTTACCACCTGCTCTCAGAACAGGCTGCTTTCTAGAAACCATATCCTCACAGTGACATAAAGAAAACAGCTTTGGACTTTGATAGCGTCGGTTGTGTCTGCAGAGAGAGTCAACTCCACCCATCGAACCTTCATCAGCCACCAACTCAACGTCAGCAGAGAGAGTCAACTCCACCCATCGAACCTTCATCAGCCACCAACTCAACGTCTGCAGAGAGTGTCAACTCCACCCATCAAACCTTCATCAGCCACCAACCCAACGTCTGCAGAGAGAGTCAACTCCACCCATCGAACCTTCATCAGCCACCAACCCAACGTCTGCAGAGAGTGTCAACTCCACCCATCAAACCTTCATCAGCCACCAACCCAACGTCTGCAGAGAGAGTCAACTCCACCCATCGAACCTTCATCAGCCACCAACTTGCATCCTGCTCACGAGGAGACGTGGATGATGCACGACAACAGGTGTGCCTGATCTGATACAAATCTACGTTTTTCTTCCTCATTGGGTTAAACACTAAAAGGGTTTTGGTACAGTACATCTTCTCAGCTGAGCTCTTTATATCGTATAGGAGCGAAACCATTCATAGATCTATATTGTAAATGTGTAACTACATTGACTGTGTCTCTCAACCCAACACTAGTGCCCCATGTATTTATGACTAGAAGTGGACCAGACCGAACCACTACCATCTAACTCCAAACCCTTATTTAACTAGGCAAGTCAGTTATGAACAAATTCTGATTTACAATGACGGCCTAGGAACAGTGGGTTTAACTGCCTTGTTCAGGGGCAGATTGACAGATTTGTACCTTGTCAGCTCGGGGATTCAAACTTGCAACCTTTCGGTTACTAGCCCAACGCTCTAACCACTAGGCTACCCTGCCGACACTCCTCACAGGAACATGGTGGTTTCTGTCGAAAAGGTAGTGCTATATTCATGGAATGACCAAGGACAATAAGGAGGATTTTACAGACCCAACTTTCTTTATACAACAACAAATGATAAAAATGCTGTACAAACACCATTAAACCAATGTCTTTGTGATGGTGATGACTCACTCCCTCACAGTAGGGATGTTTTGGTATTACCAAGGCGTTATATTCTGCGTGCTCTGAAAAGCCCCCCCCAAAAAAACACAACAATGGATGTTATGATCAGGGATGAATGAAAACACCTCACTCTCTGACATCCTGATGTCAGTATTCGGTACCTCGGAGATTTGGCTTGTAGAGAGTGAAATACAACATCTAATGCTGTTGGCCTATCCTGAAACTTTCTATCAGTATGCCTTTAAAACACTTAACAAAAACACAACCTAGAAACACAGACTCACTACCACTCATTCACTAACTCTCTCTCTCTCTCTCACACACACACACACATACACCCACCCACGCACACTCACAAGATATCAAGTTCACACCCTTGTGGAGCTGAGTAACACATTATCATGTCCCTGACACAGTGTTCAACACATCGCTGTGTGTGTGTGTTTGTGACTATGTGCCGAAACATTAACGGTGCCAAACATCTCAATGAAGAAAAGACAAAGTGAGGAAGGACAATTGTGTGTGTGAGAGAGAGAGAGAGAGAGCGAGAGAGAGAGAGAGAGAGAGAGAGAGAGAGAGAGAGAGAGAGAGAGAGAGAGAGAGAGAGAGAGAGAGAGAGAGAGAGAGAGAGAGAGAGAGAGAGAGAGAGCTGTCTATATGATGTGTGGGAACACAATGAAGACATCCAAGGTTACGAAAACTCAAAAGGAACACACAGGAGGCGGTGTGGGTAGAGAAGAGGACCGCTGATTATACTGTCTGTTAGTCTGTTTTTATTGCTGTTGTTGTGAGATCTGACTGGCTAAGCTGAACACATCTGCAGACCCCAAACTGGCCACCTGGGACCCACCGTAACTATGAAAGCATTCCTTAGCTACGACGACAACACGCCACGGAGACATACTCTCATAACCGTCAGCTACACACAAGTCGATGCTATCTGTAATTGGATGTTTGAGGCTGGCTGTGGGTTGGCTGGTGGACTGATTTAAAGTAGAGCAGTCATCGAATCGACCAATCAGCAATAACCTCAGAGTAGATCATCAGATGAAGCAAACTGCCACTCAGATACACTGATTCACGCACGCGCACGCGCACGCGCGCACACACACACACACACACACACACACACACACACACACACACACACACACACACACACACACACACACACACACACACACACACACACACACACACACACACACACACACACACACACACACACACACACACACACACACACACACACACACACAACCAATGTTCCCTCAATTTATCGGGGGGCACTGAGCACATTTCAGGTCTGCTGAGCGCAAACTCGAACGTTGTGAAAATTCTGTGCAACTTCCGGCACACGTTTACTGTGAACACTGAGACTGTATCTGTTTTAAGTAGGCTACTGTGGCTATTTGATCATAATGTAGGCCTACCAGAGTGGCCTACCATCAAAAACAATGGAGAAAATGCACCCCATAACATTATAACATGGAAATAGCGGTTTTATCATTCACCCTATAGTAGTAACCAATGTGTGGTTTACATTCCATGAGACTTTGGGGAAAAAACATGCAGAGCTTGATATTAACCTGTTTATCCACTTGTCCTTGAGAAAAGGAGGTGACTGAATATTTTGTTGTAATGTTTTATGCAAGAAACCACTTTCCAAAATACAATTTATTATTACTCCCATACCATTATTACAGAGAATCAGACAAATTATGCTATCCTCTGCCTTTTGGCTACTTAGTTTATTCAAGCCTGTCTCAAAATACAACACTTCCCCTTTAAGACATAAAAAAAGCTCTTTACCTGACTTGCTTTTCAAAGATGTCTAGAAACAGTGGGGTAAATTACTCAAGTAAAAATAGTTAAGTCATTTTTGGGGGTATCTGTACTTTATTTTACTATTTATATTTTGGATAACTTTTACTCCATACAGGTATCTTTACTTTTACTCAAGTATGACTATTGGGTACTTTCTCCACTACTGGCTAGAAATGTACACGTTTGGTGATCTTGTAAGCAATCCCTCCCACATTGCTGACTACAAATGATCTATAACTGGGATAATAACTCACTAACTAGCAAAGAATGTAAACAAATGTGGCTACAGCTCTCACTTTGATCTCTAAAACAAACGCATAATAATCGTGACCGCTCATGTTGTAAAACAGTCCAGTTCAAAGAGAACGACACAAATCCATATATGGCAATGGTCTATTTGCATATAGGCCTACTGCAGCTCTGATTGGTTATGGCGCACTGGTCTGTGTAGAGCAGCCGGATGTGATTCAGCCTGGATTCGAACCAGGGACTGAAGTGACGGCTCTTGCAATGAGATGCAGTGACTTAGACCGGTGCACCACTCAGGAGCCCAAAAGTCTTGCATAGTTTGCATACTAAGTCTTGCATAGTTCGTTTTGTTTTGGTATGTTGAATTGAAAGTGGCTAATATTGCATTGATCCGATAACAATTCCCACAGTAAAGGGAAACATTGATAGTGTTAATTAACAGGGAAAACTCTAGAAAGTTCAGGGAAGTTCAATCTCATGCTTCTCTGCAGGAGCTGATATTTCTCCTGTGCAGCAGTCCCGGGGAGTTGCAGTTTAGAGGGAACATTGCACTCAACTACTAAACAAACACACACTAAGTTCGAAAGCCTTGGGTTCTAAAGCTTTCGGTTCTAAAGCCTTTGGTTCTTGACTCACACCGTCCTCATGCCATTGTTCAGGGTTCCAGTCACAGAGTCCCATCTGGGTCGTATGTGGTGTCAGAAGCAGGTGCTATTCCACCCAGGCATGACCAACTCTTATGAACAGATGGCATCATCTGTGGGCTCTCTCTCCTCTCTCTCTCTCTCTCTCTCTCTCTCTCTCTCTCTCTCTCTCTCTCTCTCTCTCTCTCTCTCTCTCTCTCTCCTCTATCCCTCTATTTATATACCTCCTCTGTACTCTGTACTCTGTCCATACCTCTCCTCTCCTTTCATCCCATCCTCCCTCTCTCTCTGCCCCCAGATCTTCTCTATACAGAGAATGTTGTGTAACTATGTATCTCAAGGGCAACACATAAGTTATTAATAAGCACTATTAGCAATGATTAATAAGCCCTTTCAACAAAATGTGTGTTGGCCTACTGTTTCAAACTGCCTCCCAACTCAATCATGTCTAACAAAGAAGGTTCGGTAAACCACGCTCACAAGACGAGTCACCTTGCCTGAGACCTGAAGACTTGTGTTAGCTCCCCAAGCCGATGGCAAGGTTCTTGAACATTCTCCATGTTGACGTCCAATCCCCATGGAAACCCTCAGGCTAAAAGGCATTCTTCCTCCACTCTTCTTCCTCTCCTCCATTCGATCTCTCCATTCACAATTAATGTGGCCAGTGAGGAGAAATATCTATCGGTTATTTTATTCATGTTTCCTGCACAGCTTCAGGCTGGAAGAAGTCCATGTACCTGTGATACATGTTCTATTACACACACACACACACACACACACGTTTGTGTGCTCACTGTGCAGATGTGTGTGCGTTAAGAGCAGTGAAAACAGAACAGGGCTTTCTGTCCCTAGAGAGAAGCTGTCTGTTACTTCTGCCAATGCCCCTTTGCTACTGTCCCCCCCCCCCCCCCCCCCCACACACACTTCCCCCATCTCTCTCGCGCCCTCCTTCTCCCACCATTCATCTCTCAATATCCTCCTTTCCTTTATTCTCTCTCCCTCAGTCTCATTCCTTGATGCTACTGGTAACTGGAGGGAGACAGGAGTGTGAGTAGAGTTTCAATGACTTCTGAACATCTCTCGCGCGCGCGCACATTTAAACACACGCATATAGGATCCTAACTAGGCTATAGTGGAGCCAAAGAGCAGGCTTCGGTCAATCCTAACCCAATTTCTTTCAATAGCAACACGGCCATGTATAGCTCGTTATTCACTCCTCCGCTCTCTCACTTGTTCTCCTCTCTCTATCTACGGTTGTACTGTAGGTTTCATGATGACCACTTCTCTGTTTCCCTCCTCCTCTTCTTTCTATCCTACTATCACACTGCAGCCATACGTGCCTCGTCAGTCCATCTTTTTCTACTCTTCTCCCACGTTCCAACTACCTAGCCGTATCTCATCCTGCTACCAAGAATGATGACACCATCCAAATCATCTCTGGTGGTATCACAGAAATATCAGTTATCCTCCTATGTTATGTCATCAATATGGGGCCTGGGTCAACCTAATGGGTGATGTCATCAACGTCAGTCAGTCATGGTCCCATCAGTTCTATCCATCTGGGAGCTCAGGTTGCAGAGAAGAGTCTTTGTGTGTGTGATCTATCGAGAGGTGTGTGTGTGTGTGTGTGTGTGTGTGTGTGTGTGTGTGTGTGTGTGTGTGTGTGTGTGTGTGTGTGTGTGTGTGTGTGTGTGTGTGTGTGTGTGTGTGTGTGTGTGTGTGTGTGTGTGTGTGTGTGTGTGGTGTGTGTGGTGTGTGTGTGTGTGTGGTGTGTGTGTGGTGTGTGTGTGGTGTGTGTGTGGTGTGTGTGGTGTGTGTGGTGTGTGTGTGTGTGTGTGTGTGTGTGTGTGTGTGTGTGTGTGTGTGTGTGTGTGTGTGTGTGTGTGTGTGTGTGATGAATCTTACAGCAGGACTGTACCAGAGATTTTTCTTCCATTAAAATGCTTCTGCGGACCGCCTAAGCATTTTATTTATTTATTTAGTCACACATTTTTTTGATGGAAAAATGCTTTCAGTTAAAAGACTAAAACCAGATATAAATGATGTAGAAAAGATATTGGATATTAGACTGAGTGTACAAAACAATAGGAACACCTGCTCCTTCCATGACATAGACCAGCCGAATCCAGGTGAAAGCTATGATCCCTTATTATGTCACCGGCGCTTGTGTTGTCTTAAGTTTCTAAAATGACCCGCCACTATGTATAACAGCAGAGAAAACCCCCTAAATGACATTTTTTCAACTTGAAATTTGATGACTTTTCCTAGAGTGACCCCGACATTAGAAAAAGTGAAACATCGCCTTTGTTCATATTTCCATGAAAGCTGTACACCACCAGGGTACAAAGATTGTCTTAGGGTCATCTTTGACCCGGCAGTTATAAAATAATTTACACACCACAAAAACCAAAAGGACACAGCATCTCCCCTCCACGACCCCACACATGACTCAAGTTCACAGACAAAATAAAAACAATTTCGGACAAAATAAACAAAATTTCAGACAAAATAAGAATGTCTTGAAAGCTTAAGTTACTAAGGGGGAATGCAGTCAGAGGCTATAAAGGTGCTGCAGATGACAGTCCCCCCAGTTCTCTCTCTGCTGAAGCCATCAGTGCACGTTTCAGTGCCCAACAGGTCGTAGATCTGATTTATTCAGATGTCCAGGAGGAACAAGAGAACAATGATTTAGAAGAGGAGGAGGTATCTGAGGAAGAAGATGGGTAAGAATACAACCCAGAGCATGATGCATCATCTTCAGATGAAGAAGAAATCCCCCAAGCTGAAAGAGAGACCTTTTTGTCAAAGAACAGCCAAATAACATGGTCCTGGTCACCATATGATAACCAAGGCAGGATGGCAGCATAAAATGTCATAAGGATGACCCCAGGGCCTTATGACCCCAGGGCCTTATGACCCCAGGGCCCACAAGACATGCAGTTGCCCATGTCCAGGACAGTGCCTCAACATTATACATGTTCATCACACCAGCCATTCAAACAAATCATCCTGGAGATGACAAATTTGGAGGGTTTCTGTAAATATGGAGACAAGTGAAAAAGGATGGATGAGATTGACCTGCGTGCCTACATAGGGCTGCTAATCTTAGCGGGTGTGTATAGGTCCCGAGGCGAGGCTACATGTAGTCTCTGGGATGCAGAGAGTGGAAGGGTGATTTTCCGTGCCACGATGCCACTGAAAGTCTTTCACACTTTCTCAAGAATGCTACGGTTTGATAACCGTGAGTCAAGACCTGCAAGACGTGTGAGAGACAAACTGACGGCCATAAGAGAGGTCTGGGAGAAGTGGGTGGAGCGTCTGCCGTACCTCTACAACCCTGGGCCTGAAGTAACAGTGGATGAGCAACTGGTTCCATTCAGAGGTACATTTTAATTTTCATATCTGTAACGTAAGTGATTTTCACTGTTAAATCTTATTATGTATTCCTGTAATATCATTGATTTGTGATTGTTTCCTGTGACACTGATACTGATTACTGATAGTAATCTCTTTTGTCAAAAGGTTACTGTCCTTTCCGGCAGTATATGCCCAGCAAGCCAGCAAAGTATGACATCAAGATATGGGTGGCCTGTGACGCACAATCCAGCTACGCTTGGAAGATGCAAGTCTACACAGGGAAGCTGACCAGTGGAGGCCCGGAGAAGAACCAGGGGATACGGGTTGTGCTTGATGTGACAGATGGACTGAGGGGGCACAATGTCACTTGAGACAGTTTCTTCACCTCTTATGAACTCAGCCAGCAGCTCCTGAAGAGGAAGATTACCATGGATGGCACAGTTAGAAAGAACAAGCCTGAGTTCCCCCCTGCAGTCCTCGCAACAAGAGAGAGGCCTTCTCATCAAAGTTGGCCTTCACCCCCACCACCACTCTAGTTTCTTACCTCCTAAAGAGGAACAAGAATGTGGTCCCCCTGAGCACACTGCACAAAACGGCTGAGATCAGTGATCGTGAAGACAGGAAGCCAGCCATCATCCTGGACTACATCCACAACAAAGGAGGCATGGACAACCTGGACAAGGTGATTGGAACTTACAGCTGCAGGAGGATGACTGCCCGCTGGCCCCTGGTCATCTTCCATAACATCCTTGATGTGTCCTTATACAATGCCTTCGTGATATGGAACAAGATCAACCCTACCTGGATGCCTGATAAGCGGAACAAGAGGGTGTTCCTGGAGCAGCTGGGAAAGGCACTTGTAACCCCACACATTCAAAGAAGGGAGCGCCTCCCCCGCACAGCAGCCTCTGCTGCGCTTGTGAAAGCTGTTCAGGGGGCTGAATCTTGTCCTGATCCAGCTGAGGCTGCAGCTGGGGCAGGCAAGAGGAGGAGATGCCAATTATTTCCCCCAAAGAAGGAATGTAAAACAAATACTATGTGCTGCACATGTGAGAAATACATCTGCAAAGTCCATGCACACACACTTGCATGCTGTCCTACATGTGCTAATTAGAGTTGATTGATTTATGTTCTTCACGTTTTTGTTTTGTATCTATTATCTTATTTTATTTGTATTTATTGTTGTTGTTTATACACCTTGTGGGTGGGGGCAATGGTTAAGAAAATGGGAGAAGACTAGTATTTTGTAGTTGAATTTCTCATTGTACAATATATAAGAACATATCACTATGTTGCCAAACAAGTGCTTCCCTTTGTAGATTGTAATGGTTTGCAAGCCCTGCCACATCTGACGAGCGTCATAGCCGGTGTAGTACGACGGTGTAGAATGATTCAAATCTTATTTGTCACGTGCCAAATACAACAGATGTAGACTTTCCAGTGAAATGTTTGCTTCAGAGCCCTTCCCAATGATGCAGAGTTAAAAAATAATAATACAAAGGAAAATAGTAACACAAGAGGATTAAAAACAAGAATGGAGCTATATACAGGGAGTACAAGTACCAGATCAAAGTGCAGGGGCACGAGGTATTTGACATAGATATGTACATGAAGGCAGGGTAAAGTGACTAGGCATCAGGATAGATAATAATAAGAGAAAAATAAAGAACAGAGTAGTAGCAGAATATGATGAGTGTAAAAGTGTCTGTGTGTGTATATGTGTGTTTGTGTTGTGTCGGTATGTGTATATGTAGTGTATGTGAATGTGTGTGGGCTGTGGGCTGTGTGAGAGTGTCAGTGTAGTGTGTGCAAGTGAGTGTGTATATACTGTATAGTCCAGTGGTGGTCGGTGCCGTTTAAGATGAGGGAGGACAATTATTTATTTTTTATGAGCATGGCCTTATCTCTATTACAGCATAATGTTTGACTGTCATTCATATGCCATTCACCCAGCTTAATGTACAATCGATAGGTTTAGGCTACTACATGATACTCAACTTTTCCTTGTACCTATCATGAGGTTGCTACAACTTTATAACGTAGGTGCACAGGTCGAGAGAAAAATTAAGAGTAATCAAGGGGACAGCCAGTCTTGCCTGCATCTAGCTGATCTAGGGTGTAATCATTAGTCCAACAGTTGCAAACGACAGTTTCTATTGGACAAATTCAGGAATGTTTAAAAAGCTTAATTCTGTTTGCTTCCGTTTAAGATTTTTTTTCCCAACAGAATTGGCAGAATGAATACACCCCATGATCACACGCAAATACAGTTCACTTTCATAGCAGCCACATACAAACAGCATGATCATTTTGCTCGTTGTAGAATTCCTTCCCGCATCTACGCACTCTTCTCCTCTCACCTTTTCCCTTCGCTTGTGGACTTCAGTGCACAACACATTAGATGTCTGTGACCAGGCGAAAAATCCTTTCCATGTCAAACCTTCAAATCATAACCCTAACCACTATACACAGCCTACATCGTTAATGTCACCATATTAGCTAACGTCATAGCTGGTCAACATAGCTACTTGAACTAATGCATTTGTAAACTCGCTACAATCTTGCAAGCAGTTTAGCGGTTACACCGGCTGATCCCGGTGGCAAGAATTTATAAAACCAAAATGTACCTTGACTTGGAAGAGTTCCAGTGTTGGATAGCCATAGCCAGCTAGCTAACATAGCATCACTCTCTGTTTGAGACAGGTGTTTGAGTAGGCTAAACTAGCTAGCTGCCTTCACTAGCTCTCTCGCTCTCTTTTGCTTCTCCTTCATTTTTAAATAAATACATTTGTTCAAAAGTGTTCAATTATTGTCTTTCTCTCTCTTTGAGTCAACTACTCAACACATGTTATGCACGGCAGTGCTAGCTAGCTGTAGCTTATGCTTTTAGTACTAGATTCGTTCTCTGATCCTTTGATTGGGTGGACAACATGTCAGTTCATGCTCTGATAGGTTGTAGGACATCCTCCGTAAGTGGTCATAATTGCTGTGTATGTCTATGGAATGGGGTGAGAACCACGAGCCTCCTAGGTTTTGTAGTGACATTTCTGAAGCTTCTATTTTGCAATAGTCTCTAGGAAACACCATAGATTTTCACAGCATACTACTATTCCCAGAGTGCATTTCAACCCCCAGGGTGCAATGCTCCGCCCAGGGCTACTGGCTGGCTGCAGACAAACGTGAAATAGTCTCAATATATGAGTGAATTTCACAGAACTTTTGGTTTGTAATCATATTATAATGCTCACATGAATGTCATGCTGAACATATGTTCATATCATTGACACTCGAACATAATTCAAATTTAGTAGCTAGCAGAATGACGTTACAATGCAAATGTAATGTGTAATATAATTTTAATGTAATTTTGAAACTTAACCTCCCTTGAACTACACTGTATTGTCATAGTTTGTTTCTGGAGCCCGTTTTGTCAACAAGCTGCCGGTATTGGAGGTATGATGTTTTTGTTAGAAGAAGCAATGCTGTCTCTATTCTCACATAGATATTTCCCCCCTCGGACGGCGCTCAGCTTACTGCTGTCCCACGCCCACTCAGCAACGATGGTAGTTAATGCCATTTTTAGGTTCTCTGCTGTGTGCCTCTCCTATGTTCTCAGTGTTCAATACATGGGACTTCATATCTTATTTCTCATCAATGTGATGGCTCGCTGGAGTGATGAATGACAGCGTGTTCATAAATGTCCAACAGTCTGTTGTTAACGCCACATATGGGGTGTTTGAGAGCTTGCGTTTGTACCTGCAGAGCAATCACTGTACAATTTCTCCATCCTGGCCGTCACAGTTTTTCAACATGGCATCTTGTAGTCTGGTTCTAGATATGCCATCGTGGGGACTGAAGCCGAAATTCTCTTTGAAAAAAAGGTGCCATCTAGAATCTAAAAGGGTTCTTCGGCTGTCCCCTTTCCACAGAGGGTTCTACATGGAACCCAAAAGGGTTCTACCTGGAACCAAAAAGGATGCTCCTATGGGGACAGTCGAAGAACCCTTTGGAACCCTTTTTTCTAAGAGTGTACCACCGACAATGGCTGCATATCAACTGCAATAATTTTTTTAATTAGCACTGCGATTTTCTCACTCTGTCACTTATCGCACTTCCGTCGTGTGAAGAGCCTGTCTGATGTCTGTTTTTGGGGGCCTGCGCTGCTGCCAGCAACAGTTTGGATCTCACGGTGGCTCCCTTTCAGATGGTTAAGCACTGCACTTGTACTGCCACTGGAGCTCAATTATACCTCGCAAAGTTTGCATTTCCCCACCTTCTCATTTCATTGAATTGCCATACAGGCTTCCCTGTCTCAATCTCTGCCATTTTTACAACCGGTAACAATGATGATGTGCGGAGCACTTTATATCTGTGGCAAATAGTTTGAAAGATGCATGTCTCCTCCTACCAACATCACAGCATTGTTGTGTTAGGGATTTGTTGAATTAAAAATGTTCCCTTTATGATGATGATCCGGACCTGTTAGTGGTAGTTTTGTGATAACTGCACTGTGATTTAGATTTTGTTGGGGGGAAAAAACTTTTTTGGTTAGGGATTTTTTTTTTATATTAACGATCCCAACGTCATAGATTAGCTGAAAAGTGGAGCGCGACAACAAAGAGCCAGAGGGATAGTTACAGGGGGATGGATTGTTTTTACTTACAGTTTTACAGTTTTAATAAGCTTTTTCCACCAAACTATCTCTGACATGCTGACCACACTGCAAGCGTCGCGTGAGGGAGCGTTGCAAAATTCATTTACACAAACATGTTATTCAGTCACTGCACCCACGCTGCTAGCGCGCGTCTGCATAGCCAGGCGCTAAAATAGAACTTGGTTCTATTTGTGAGGCTTGACGCGAATAAGTCCAGCCTCTCCCATCTCATTGGTTTTTAGGAGCATATACCCCCGTGGGTGATTGAAAATGTAACTGAGGTCCACACCCCAGTCCAGTTGGTTGTGGTAATGCACCTTAAAGTTGGTTGCCAACTGGCATATAAAGTCCAAAGAAGAAGACTGAAGGAGGAGAGATTACTAGAAACTAACTCGGTTTACCCTTTTATCTGTGGATTCATTGTCAGAGTAGAGGACCTTGTGCATTTCAGGTAAAGTAACAACCCAATGTTTATATCCCAGGACAAATGATTTAGCAACAGCAAGCTAGCTAGATAAATTGCCTTAAATGTTTAATGCTTTTCGACCTGTCCCCAAATGAGTATAGTTGGTTCAGAGTTCGTTTTGATATTTCAACCTGCACATCCTGATCGTGTCTGGTGTGGGTGGACAAAATCAACGCACACTGATGCACGCGCGCGAGCGGTCTGGTAGGCAGGTGAGACGATGGAGGGAGAGAAGTAGAAAACTCTCAATAACAGTCATATCCACACAGAGTTAGGATGAAATCTGAGTTCGATATAAACGTTTCAGTTTAGAAGCTTTCAGAGTGTTAGTGTAGCTGCCACGTTGGAGTTGCGTAAAACTGCTACATTCAAACTCTGCAAGCTGCCCCCCCCCCCCCCCCCCCCCCCCCTCTTCCGTAGTAGCTCAGAGAAGAGAAGCATCTGAGAAGTGAACAAGACAAATATGTTTATTTAACATCACGCCAGACAGCCGTAGCTATCGGTGTCGATCTGAGTAGCGCCTTCCTATATCACACAGACACACGCGCGCCGCGCGCGCACACACAGAGTTTCGGGAAAGAGACCAGACAGGCTCTTCAATGGGACTCTGTAATGAAGGGAGACGGAAGGGTAGGCCATTCAGATGATGGCGATGACGGACGAGGCTTTGAAGCAAAGGGAGGATGAAACATGAACAGTATAAAACGCTCGGCTGGAAACGCTCCTGATCGTGCCAATCAACTGAAGCCACAAACTCAGCTCACAACCATCAGCCTTAAAATGACAGTTCGTATTGAACAGGGCCCAGACAGAAAGGCTTACCACACTTTATACTGGGCACAAATGTGACGCTAACCAATGACCCTCAACCGTTAACTCTGAAATAGCTCAGGGTATTGCACATTTCCATCCTTTTCAACATCCAGACATGCCATAGCGTCATCCTATGATTAGTGGTTTCAACGCCATGCTATGGAGAGGAGAGTGTGGTTGTGAGTGTGAAACATATGAGGTGTAATCAAATCAAATTCAAATCGATTTATAAAGCCCTTCTTACATCAGCTGATGTCTCAAAGTGCTGTACAGAAACCCAGCCTAAAACCCCAAACAGCAAGCAATGCAGGTGTAGAAGCACGGCGACTAGGAAACACTCCCTAGAATCCAACCAGTCAGGTAAAGAGGAGTGGGACTAGGGCCGGAATTCTATCTGATCAGTGGTAGAGCCGCCTTAAAGCGTGCTTGACATTTAAAGGTAATTTTGGAATGAGCCGACATAATCTGCATTTGCCGTGAATGCGGTCTCCGCGAGAGCGGAAACGGTGGCTTTAAAAATGAGCACAGCTGAAAAAGCACTATCACTATTGAATCCCGGCCTAGTACTCTCACTGAGTTATTATCCTGGTACAAACTTCTGTTCTGTTCTCATCCCGACCCTAGCAGAGGCTGGGCTAAAGCCATGGAAACGTCAAAGCACAAACACCTAGTCAGGCCAACAACAGCAGCAACAGGAAAAGAGCAGAGGAAGAGACAGCCCAACACAAAAACCCTGACAGTTCAATCACACACACACACACACGCATGCACGCACGCACGCACGCACACACTGCGGATGGGTTCAGAGCAGCTTAGCCACACAGTTAAGCTGCAGTTAATTGCTTTTATTGTGGAATAGTGTCAGCAGCATCCCTATAACCCCACAGTCAGCCAGAACTGATAATCCTGGACACACACACACACACACCGTTTTGATGTTAAATGGAAATAGATATTCTGTCCATACTATGGAAAAAATGTGTTATAGGATTCTTAGGTCTTAGTTGGTTTTCCAATAAGAAGACTGGGCTGATTGCGCTAAAGGACATATTTCCCTGTGTTGTTCACAGTTACAGCTTCCGTCTACTCAGCCTTTAGAAAAACAAGAAGAAGCAAGGGTGGGCCTCTGCCGAATGAGAGAACACGATGGATGGTGAGGAAAAAATAAGAGGTGATGTGATGAGAGGAGAAAGACAAATTACGGCTGAGTGAGTTTTACAGAGGAGAGAACAGACAACCTGCCACAGCGAGGAGAGAGAGGAGGGGGAGAAAGATATTGGAAAGGAAGGGAGAGGAGAGTATGAAGAGAGAAGAAAGGAAAGGGGGAAGAGGAGAGAGAGAGAGAGAACAGAAGAGAAGAGAAAAGGATGACAGGAAAGGGGAAGTGAATGTAACACCAGGGGAAGGGTAGGTAGGGAAGAGGAGAAGAGAAAAGGGGAGAGGTGAAGGGGGGAAGAGAAAAGAGTAGAGGAGAAGAGAGGAGAGAAGTAGAGGAGAGAGGAGAGGAGAGACTGGCTAGACTCTAGAGCAGGGGTCTTCAGCCTTTTCTGGCATGAGTGCTACTTAAAAAATATGAAACATGTCGCAAGCTACTCATTTTTTTCTAGCTTTCAAATAGGCATATTCTTCTCTTCCCCGGGTCCTTAGTGTACAAGAGAAAGTAGTGCATTATGTTTTCTGTCAATATACCTGGTAAAATAATGGTTAATAAACAACTCTAAATGGGGGCCCTATAAAATCAGTGATTTTTCCCCCCCAATTTATGTTTTGTCAGTTTCATTTTTTCTGAGTTTAGATTTTTGCAGCTTTCCACTCTCAAAATTACAATTGCTCATAGAGAAAAAACGAAATAGAATGTTCTGGGTCCATGTCAATGCTTAATTCACATCAGAAGATCTTGTTACTTAGATCTGGAAGAAAACTAACCAATTTAGATTTTTGAGTGTAATTCCCCTTTAATTGCGCATCTGGCCCTTTAATTGCGCATCTAGCAAGTGAGTAATGTGTCAGTCTAGCAATGGTTCTGTACTGCTGTTGCTCATTTCATTGCAAAGTTTGCAAATAACAAATACAAATGATATACTTACTCATGATATACTTCTGACAAGTAAGGCCACTTTGCAGTTAACATTTAATTGAGAAGTTTTTGTGGAAAGTATTTCTGTCAACCCACAAGACGGTTATCACATCAACTTACTACACACGGAGTGACAGACAAACGCGCGTACCACACAGACAGACAGGGGCAATATTGTTGTTAATTAAATGGCAGATATTTTGTGTTATGTTTGGCTTTTTAAGCCAATAGAACCTAACCAGGGGAGGGATAATGTCAATGTTACGTTGATTAGATAGTAGCTGGGAGATTTCGGTGTTTGATACATGCGAGATTTGTTTGCGGTGGAAAACACGAAAAATGTAATGTAGGCCTACTTTCAGAATTGTTTGGCGAGTTACTCATATGTGGGCTGCGAGCTACTGATAGCTCGCGATCGACCTGTTGGAGACCCGTGCTTTAGACCAGGTAGAGCCCTACGTTCATGGAGAGACCAGAGCTCTGTGCCCTAGCCGATACAGTCACCGTCAACTGGCGTCGGGGTGGGAGACAGCGATGATACAATTGTCATAACCTCTCGCATGCGGAAATGAGGTCAATCTAATAACAACACACATTCTCCTCCCGATGAAATATCTGCGCATAGCAAATTTCTCAGAAATGTTGCACGCACGCACGCACACACACACACACACACACACACACACACACACACACACACACACACACACACACACACACACACACACACACACACACACACACACACACACACACACACACACACACACACACACACACACACACACACACACACACACACACACACACACACACAGCAGAAGCTGATACAATTAATGTATTAGAGACAGTTGTATGGCAGCCCACTGTCTGTGATATGACTAGAAAACAGATCGGCTCTATGGCTACCGAACACAGAGTTCTAATAGGATAATATTATATTGCCGTCTTTATCAACACGTGATGAGGAGGAATAACTAACAGCCTCTCGGGAAGGCTAAACACACAATCATTTGTTATTGTATAGCCCATGAACTGGGCAGAAGAGCGAGAGAGAGAGAGAGAGTGAGAGACCATGTTGATTACATAGAGAACATCAGCAACAGAGAAACGGTGCTGTCTTTGTCTGACATTCAGTTAGCCGCGGGGATAGTGAAGGGTTAATAGATAGCCTGTCTGACACACACACACACACACACACACACACACACACACACACACACACACACACACACACACACACACACACACACACACACACACACACACACACACACACACACACACACACACACACTAAAGGGGGGACCCTGCAACGTCTTCATCACCTTTGTCGAGCGCGGCTCCAGATCATGCTGCAGCAACCAGACAAACCCCCACGTTTTCTAAACTCTGCACACACCACACACACGCACGCGTGCACACATGTATTTTTTCCCGACAACCAGAGATATTCATAAATTCGTAGGCAGAATCCCGAACAACGATTGGCTATACTAATTGCTGTGAGTTTTGTGTTATTTCTTTGTTTGACTCCCACGCGTCGTGCTGTAGGCTATGCCACGGCCTGTTTAACAAGCTCTCTCATCAAGACCAGAAAATAATAGGTTGACTGTAGCTCTAGCCTAATGGCCTAAGCACCTTCAGAGATGTCCAACCAGTGGTGGTTGGGCCGTTTAAGATTAGGGGGGGAGCATGGGGGGGGGGGAGCATGACCTTGTTTCTATTACAGTATTTTGGATGACTGTCATTCATATTCAATTCACCCAGCTAGCTCAATGTTACATCGATAGATTTAGGCTACTGCATTATGTATTTGTCCTATACCCATCATGAGGTTGCTACAATCTAGCCTACAAATGAAAGTTTATAACGTAGGTGCACAGGTCGAGAGACAAATTGGAATAATTGGAATAATCAAGGTGGCAGACAGACCGCCATGCACACTCTTCCCTGCATCTAGCTGATGTGGGGTGAAATTAGTCCAAACAGTTGTAAAACGGAACTAAACCGAGAGTTTCCATTCAACAAATTCAGGTAGGCCCATTTTGTTCCATTCGCTTCCATTTAAGAAACGTTTTGAGACAGAATTGGCGGAATAAATTCGCCCCCTGATCACCTGCACACATACAGTAGGTTCACTTTCATAGCGGCCACATACAGCATCATCACTTTGCTCGTTGTATAATTCTCTCACATTTTTGCTTCGCTTTTGGACAACAGTGCAAAACACAACACCAGGCGGAAGAAATCTACACAAGCTAAATCTTCATACCATAACCGCTAACCGCAAACCGCTATACAGCCTACATCGATGCCACCAAAATAATGTCACAGTCAACAAACTAGAACTAATACATTAGTAAACCCACAATCCATTCCAGCATTGAATGACTCATCTCATTTCCATATGTACAATCTTGCAGTACAGTGTACAGCAAGAAGTTTAGAAGTTACACCAGCGGTCACCGGTGGCAAAAAAATAATTAAACGAAAGCTTACCCTGGCTTGAAGGAGTTGAAGTGTTGGATAGCCTTAGCCAGCGAGCTAACATAAATAGTATTCCTCTCTGTTTGAGTCCGATTATTGAGTAGGCTAAATAAGCCGCATTAGCTAAGTAAGAGAAAGGCGAAAAATTAAAAAAAATACACAAACGGAATATAGCTAGCGCTCTCTCTCTCTGCTGCTTCTTAATTTTTTGAAGAAATGAATTTGTTCATAACTGTTACAAACTATTGTCTTTCTCTCTCCTTGAGTCAACTAGTCACCACATTTGATGCACTGCAGTGCTAGCTAGCTGTATCTTATGCTCTCAGTACTAGATTCATTCTCGGATCCTTTGATTGGATAGACATGTCAGTTCATACTGCAAGAGCGCCGATATATTGGAGGACGTCCTATGGAAGTCGCCATAAGTACCATTTAATAACGGGGCCGCAGGTAGCCTAGTGGTTAGAGTGTTGGGCCAGCACCCGGGAGGTTGCTAGATCGAATCCCCGAGTTGATGAGGTAAAAATATTTTGTCCTGAACAAGGCAGTTAACCCACTGCTCCTAGGCTGTCATTGTAAATAAGAATATGTTTCCTAACTGACTTGCCTAGTTAAATATAACAACGATACTTCTTTATTGTGTGTCCCTTTTGGGAAATGTGTTATGCAGCTCAACAAACAACAATAATAGGTGCAGAAATACATAAATCACAAGCAATAAATACAGCAGACAACATGTGGATAAAGTTTATAAATCAGTTCATACACTTCTGGGAAGCGGGAGGGTTGAGCAGTTCTTTATTCAATTGATTTATACTGGTGGGAATAAATGATTTCTGGGCTCTGGCGGTTTTGTAAAGATGGAATCTATACCATCTACTGCATCTTGCCTATGCCGTTCGGCCATCGCTCATCCATATATTTATATGTACATATTCTTAATCATTCCTTTACACGTGTGTGAATAAGGTCGTTTGTTGTTCAATTGTTAGATTACTTGTTAGATATTACTGCACGGTCGGGAATTAGAAGCACAGGCATTTCACTACACTCGCATTAACATCTGTTAACCATGTGTATGTGATCAATGGAATTTTATTTTATTTGGACTGTATCGGCGGCATGATGGTAGGAGCTGGTACTCCTGGTTGAGTGGGTGTGTCAGGTCAGCGCTTCCATGTTCTTGACATTAACTCCACTGATTTTGCTTGACAGCTTTGCTGTTTTGTGTAGCTGGTTTTTATTTGCGGTGGATAGCTGATTGTACCAGGCTTGGAAACAGAAAGTGAGAGCACTCTGAACAAAGGACTTGTAGAGTATGGTTGTTATTCTTTTATTGACCTGATAAATATTTTATCTCTTCAGGAAATACAGTCTTTGTTGTCCCTTTTTGTATATGTGTTTTGTGTTTGCAGTCCAGGAGAGTTTTGAGTCAATTATAGTTCCAAGATATTTGTATTTCTCAACTGATTCTATTTGTTCTGAGTCAATGTGAATTGGCCCGGTATCGTAAATGTATTGTAAATTACTTGGGGATTTTTTTCACAATAAGAATGAGTCTATTTTCCTTGCACCATTGGGTGATGTGTGTTATTTACAGTGCATTCAGAAAGTATTCAGACCCCTTGACTTTTTCCATATTTTGTTTCGTTACAGCCTTATTCTAAAATTGATTCAATGTTTTTTTCCCTCAACAATCTACACACAATACCCCGTAATGACAAAGCAAATACAGGATTCTATACATTTTTGAAAATGTATAAAAAAATGTAAAACTGAAATATTACATTTACATAAGTATTCAGACCCTTTACTCAGTACTTTATTGAAGCATTTTTGGCAGCGATTACAGCCTTGAGTCTTCTTGAGTGTGACGCTACAAGCTTGGCACATTTAGGGAGTTTTTCCCATTCTTCTCTGCAGATGCTCTCAAGCTCTGCCAGGTTGGATGGGGAGCGTCGCTGCTCAGCTATTTTCAGGTCTCTCCAGAGATGTTCGATCGGGTTCAAGTCCGGGCTCTGGCTGGGCCACTCAAGGACATTCAGAGACTTGCCCCGAAGCCACTCCTACATTGTCTTGGCTGTGTGCTTAGGGTCATTGTCCTGTTCGAAGGTGAACCTTCGCCCCCCAGTCTGAAGTCCTGTGCACTCTGGAGCAGGTTTTCATCAAGGATCTCTCTATACTTTGTTCCGTTCAAATTTCCCTCGATCCTGACTAGTCTCCCAGTCCCTGCTGCTGAAAAACATCCCCACAGTATGATGCTGCCACCATCATGCTTCACTGTAGGGATGATGCCAGGTTTCCTCCAGATGTGACGCTTGGCATTCAAATGAAATCATTATTTTTTTTTTGTCATGCCCCGAATACAACCTTACAGTATAATACTTACTTACAAGCCCTTAACCAATAATGCAGTTAAGAAAATACCTACAAAAATAAAAATAAATAACAATAACAATTATTTAAAGAGCAGCAGTAAATAACAATAGCGGGGCTATATACAGGGGGTACCGGTACAGCGTCAATGTGCGGGGGCACCGGTGTCGAGGTAATTGAGGTAATATGTACATGTAGGTAGAGTTATTAAAGTGACTATGCATAGATAATAACAGAGTAACAGCAGTGTAAAATGGGGGGGGGGGGGGGCAATGCAAATAGTCTGGGTAGCCATTTGACTAGATGTTCAGGAGTCTTATGGCTTGGGGGTAGAAGCTGTTTAGAGCTTCTTGGACCTAGACTTGGCGCTCTGGTACCGCTTGCCGTGCGGTAGCAGAGAGAACAGTCTATGACTAGAGTGGCTGGAGTTTTTGACAATTTTTAGGGCCTTCCTCTGACACCGCCTAGTATAGAGATCCTGGGTGGCAGGAAGCTTGGCCCCGGTGATGTACTGGGCCGTACGCATTACCCTCTGTAGTGCCTTGTGGTCGGAGGCCGAGCAGTTGACATACCAGGCAGTGATGCAACCCATCAGGGTGCTCTCGATGGTGCAGCTGTAAAACTTTTTGAGGATCTGAGGACCCATGCCAAATCTCCTGAGGGGGAATAGGTTTTGTCGTGCTATCTTCACGACTGTTTTGGTTTGCTTGGACCATGTTAGTTTGTTGGTGATGTGAACGCCAAGGAACTTGAAGCTCTCAACCTGCTCCACTACAGCCCCGTCGATGAGAATGGGGGTGTGCTCGGTCCTACTTTTCCTGTAGTTCACCATCATCTCCTTTGTCTTGATCACGTTGAGGGAGAGGTTGTTGTCCTTGCACCACATGGTCAGGTCTCTGACCTCCTCCCTATAGGCTGTCTCGTAGTTGTCGGTGATCAGGCCTACCACTGTTGTGTCATCGGCAAACTTAATGATGGTGTTGAAGTTGTGCCTGGCCGGGCAGTCATGAGTGAACAGGGAGTACAGGAGGGGACTGAGCACGCACCCCTGAGGGGCCCCCGTGTTGAGGATCAGCATGGCTGATGTGTTGTTACCTACCCTTACCACCTGGGGGCTTCCCGTCAGGTAGTCCAGGATCCAGTTGCAGAGGGAGGTGTTTAGTCCCAGGGTCCTTAGCTTAGTGAAGAGATTTGAGGGCACTATGGTGTTGAACGCTGAGCTGTAGTCAATGAATAGCATTCTGACGTAGGTATTCCTTTTGTCCAGGTGTGAAAGTGCAGTGTGGAGTGCAATAAAGATTGCATCATCTGTGGATCTGTTGATGCGGTATGCAAATTGGAGTGAGTCTAGGGTTTCTGGGATAATGGTGTTGATGTGAGCCATGACCATCCTTTCAAAGCACTTCATGGCTACAGACGTGAGTGCTAGGGGTCGGTAGTCATTTATGCAGGTTACCTTAGTGTTCTTGGGCACACTATGGTGGTCTACTAAAAACATGTTGGTATTACAGACTCGGACAGGGAGAGGTTGAAAATGTCAGTGAAGACACTTGCCAGTTGGTCAGCACATGCTCGGAGTACACGTCCTGGTAATCCATCTGGCCCTGCGGCCTTGTGAATGTTGACCTGTTTATAGGTCTTACTCATATCGGCTGCAGAGAGCGTGATCACACAGTCGTCCGGAACAGCTGATGTTCTCATGCACAATTCAGTGTTACTTGCCTCAAAGTTATTTAGCTCGTCTGGTAGGCTCGTGTCACTGGGCAGCTCTTAGCTGTGCTTCCCTTTGTAGTCTGTAATAGTTTGCGAGCCCTGCCACATCCGACGAGCGTCGGAGCCAGTGTAGTAACGATTCGATCTTAGTCCTGTATTGACACTTAGCCTGTTTGATGTTTCTTTGGAGGGCATAGCGGGATTTCTTATTAGCTTCCGGGTTAGAGTCCCGCTCCTTGAAAGCGGCAGCTCTACCCTTTAGCTCAGTACGAATCCATGGCTTCTGGTTGGGGTATGTACGTACAGTCACTGTGGGGATGACGTCCTCGATGCACTTATTGATAAAGCCAGTGACTGATGTGGTGTACTCCTCAATGCCATCGGAAGAATCCCTTAACATATTCCAGTTTGTGCTAGCAAAACAGTCCTGTAGTTTAGTATCTGCTTCATCTGACCACTTTTTTATAGACCGAGTCACTGGTGCTTCCTGCTTTAATTTTAGCTTGTGAGTAGGAATCAGGAGGATAGAATTATGGTCAGATTTGCCAAATGGAAGGCGAGGGAGAGCTTTGTATGCGTCTCGGTGTGGAGTAAAGATGGTCCAGAGTTATTTTTCCTCTGGTTGCACATTTAACATGCTGATAGAAATTAGGTAAAGCAGATTTAAGTTTCCCTGCATTAAAGTCCCCGGCCACTAGGAGCGCCGCCTCTGGATGAGCGTTTTACTGTTTGCTTATGGCAGAATACAGCTCATTGAGTGCGGACTTAGTGCCAGCATCAGTCTGTGGTGGTATGTAGACAGCTACGAAAAATACAGATGAAAACTCTAGGTAGATAGTGTTCCACAGCGAATCAGAGAGACCAGAGAATCTTGTTTCTAATGGTCTGAGAGTCCTTTAGGTGCCTTTTGGCAAACTTCAAGCAGGCTGTAATGTGCCTTTTACTGAGGAGTGGCTTCCGTCTGGCCACTCTACCATAAAGGCCTGATTGGTGGAGTGCTGCATAGATAGTTGTCCTTCGGGAAGGTTCTCCCATCTCCACGGAGGAACACTGCAGCTCTGTCAGAGTGACCATCAGGTTCTTGGACAACTCCCTTACCAAGGCCATTCTCCTCCGATTGCTCAGTTTGGCGGCCAGCTCTAGGAAGAGTCTTGGTGCTTCCAAACTTCTTCTGTTTACGAATGATGGAGTCCACTGTGTTCTTGGGGACTTTCAATGCTGCAGACATTTTTTGGTACCCTTCTCCAGATCTGTGCCTAGACACAATCCTGTCTCGGAGCTCTATGGACAATTCCTTCGACCTTATGGCTTGGTTTTTGCTCTGACATGCACTGTCAACTGTGGGACCTTATATAGACAGGTGTGTGCCTATCCAAATCATGTCCAATCAATTGAATTTACCACAGGTGGACTCTCCGTTAGCAGGAGAAGGTGTCCCAGGACAACGCAATCCAAATATTTGATTATCACCGAGGTCAAGGAGATGGGACGATAGTCATTCAGGGATTTGGGATTATTCACTTTGGGAAGGGGCACAATAGTTGCAGTTTTCCAGATTTCGGGGATTCTGCAGCTGTCCAGTAACACTTGAAAAAGTCTTCTGTATATGTCACGGCCATTTACACGCCCTAATAATCTGCCAGCTTAGATCACCACAGCATGTTGCTTCCAAGGATAGAGTTTAAAGAAGACCCGAAGGGTCTAAGATAATTATGGGACTGTCATTTGTTAGGGGTAAGTCATATACAGGAGGCCGGCCCATTGTTTCAAATCTATCAAAAAAGTTGTTAAGTTGTTTATCTCGGCTGTTGTCAGTAAGCGGCACTGCTGCCAAGGTTTTCTTCTCCATAAATCTGTGTAAGTCTATGTAAGGGGGTGAGAACCATGAGCCTACTAGGTTTGTATTGAAGTCAATGTACCCAGAGGAGGATGGAAAATACCTGTCCTCCGGCTACACCATGGTGCTACTGCAGAGAGTGCTGTTGAGGCTACCGACGACCTTCATTGCAAAACAGTGTGTTTTAATCAGATATTTGGTGACATGTTTTGTCTAAAAAGGATACAGTTTATCATGTTTTTTTTGGGGGGGGGAAATTCACTGAGTAGCATGTTCCTCTCCTTCTTCCTCTGAGGAGCCTCCACTCTATCCAACGTAATTGAAAGTGCTCAAACAAATCAATTAGAATAGCCTATTAGGATTAAAATTAAGATTTGTATCATGATTCTAACTGTAATGGGCTAGAAATCTAGTAGCTACGCTATTTAGCAACACAGACAAAGCAAAGTTGTGATAGTCATTCATGCTGGATAGGAGCCAAGGGGAACCTCAAACAAATCCATCAAATGGGTTAGCACAGAGATAACACACACACACACACACACACACACACACACACACACACACACACACACACACTGGCCAGAAAGTTAAACCCAGCATCATTACCTTGTGTTTCCGCCGCGAACCCGGTCCAAATCACACAGAGACAGAGTAGCGCTGACAGGGCACCGATTCGGTAATGGCCCGGTGGCATGGCTTCACACAGCCAGACAGAGCCGGTCTGCCCAGATAGACCTGCTAATGGAATGCGCGCGGAGAATAGGTTGGTGTTCGACAGTCGGTCTGCACAGCGATCTTCTAGATGTGAGGTGCCGCTTGTTTTTCTACCCCTCTGTCAGCGCACAGTGTGGTGGTGGTGATTTCTCTGCGGTCCGCATGTCTTGCCTCCCTTCGCCTGAACCTCGCAATGTGCCACGTCTCTTCTGCCTCTTCTGCTCTTTCTGTCCTGATCTCTCTCTCTCTCCCCTCCCGCTATGCTGTGCCAAACTGCATGCCTCTCGATCTCTCACACCGCGCGCACACACACGTGCACATACGTTTTACACACACACACACGCACGCACACACAGAGCCTGTAAGGACAGATCAATACATTAAAAGATACAGTATGTCCTGGCTTCAAACACCAAACAGAAGTAGTGCTGGAGCTGCTATAAAATTGAGAGAAAGCTTAAAATATTCTGGGTAAATGTTCATTTACTGTCTTTTCATACTTGAAAGGGATTTAGTCTACCGCAGACAACGTACCTGCCTTTGTCAATAATTAGGAATTAAAACTGCTGATTGTCGTTACACATTGTGTGTGAGTGTGAGTGTGTGTGTGTGTGTGTGTGCCAACAGAGCTCTCTACCCCTTGGTATTCACCTAGCAAATGCCAGTATCCATGGCGGTGCCCTGTTGTACATCTGAAAGGACAGAGGGCAAAAGAGGAGCAGAGAAACACAGAAAAGAGAGTGCAGAAAGAAAGTCTCTCTGTGTTACACTTAAAATGGATAGAGAATGAATAGAGAACATGACTTGATAGATAGATAGAAAGTGTCAAGGTTTAGAGAGAGATAGAAACTGTTCGGGATAAGATAGACAGATAGAACGTATTGGGTTTAGAGAGAGAGATAGAAAGTGTTGGGGTTCAGAGAGAGATAGAAAGTGTCAGGTTTAGAGAGAGATAGAAAGTGTTGGGGTTTAGAGAGAGATAGAAAGTGTCAGGTTTAGAGAGAGATAGAAAGTGTTGGGGATAAGATAGAGAGATTGATATTTTCGGGGTTTAGAGCAAGAGATAGATACATTTGACATTTTAGTAATTTAGCAGACACTCTTATCAGAGCAATTTACAGGAGCAATTATTGTTAAGTGCCTTGCTTAAGGGCACATGGGCAGATCTTTCATCTAGTCGGCTCTGGGATTCAAACCACTAACCTTTCGGGATGAATTGGAACGCCGACTGTGAGCCAGGCCTAATCCCCCAACATCAGTGCCCAACCTCACTAATGCTCTTGTGGCCGAACGGAAGCAAGTCCCCGCAGCAATGTTCCAACATCTAGTGGAAAGCCTTCACAGAAGAGCGGAGGCTGTTATAGCAGCAAAGGGGGGACCAACTCCATATTAATGCCTATGATTTTGGAATGAGATGTTCGACGAGCAGGTGTCCACATACTTTTGGTAATGTAGTGTAAATAGAAAGTGTTGGGGTTTAGGATTGAGTTATGCAACTAGATGCCTCATTAAGGACCACAGCAGCTGGCCCTCTCCATCTGTCCCTTTCATAGTCCCCAATCTCCCCAACTATCACACGCAGTGCTTGTGTGTGTGTGTGACAGAGAGAGAGAGAGAGTCAGTGGTGGTCTGAGGAGCTGTCTAGGCTTGAAAGGATTGTGCTCTGTAGTGCGCATCACTGCATGTGCACACACACACACACACACACACACACACACACACACACACACACACACACACACACACACACACACACACACACACACACACACACACACACACACACACACACACACACACACACACACACACACACACACACACACACACACACACACACACACACACACACACTAAGCAACAGAGTGGGACGGTGAGTGTTACGTAATACCCAGGTCCAGGACTCGGACTTGACTCGGACTCGACCAGTCGTGACTTTGTTGTCAGAAAGTCTCTCTCCCTTGTTATTATTCAACATGATATATAGAAAAGCAAATGTCAGATAGCTGCTAGCCTTACCTTACCAAGTTATTCAGCTTTCTACGTTGCAAATTGTAGCTTTGAGCACTAACAAGGGACTCGTGACTCGAGCACAAAGGACTCAGACTTGAATGCTAGGGACTTGATTCGGACTGGAGGTTTAGTGACTTGACTACATTATTGTCCCCTCCCCCCACCAATCTCTCTCTCTTACTCACACACACACAGACACACACACCACAGAGACCCGGCACTGAGCCTGTCATGTCCTACACAGTAACAGGGCTGGTAGGATTTACATACTAATCACCACAGCAGCAACACTAAGACATCCTCCTCTCCACCTTTTACCCAGACCCAATTAGCATTCTCTTCCTTCTCCCTGAAGTGTACACCCGTTGCCTCCTTCTAAGGGAGTCAAAAGCGTAGGATTGGTGTGTAAAACGCATGATAGTCCCTCCGTCGACACAAACACAACGCTTATCAATCCTTGAGGAGGGAGTGTACGAGTGCAACACTTCAGGGAGAGACGTGCGTTTCAGAAATGGATCCCGTTTTACCGTACAGATGGATCAAAATGAAGAGAGAATGAGAGAGTCAAACAGCATATAGGCTGCTGTCCATGGTGCTGAAACACACAACACTATCAGGCCACAAGAACCAGTGGTGTTCAGATCACACAGATGTGTACGATAGAAACACAGTAAAGCTTCAGTGCTTCTGTTCGTTCTCTAATGTTAACACATCTAAGGCGATAAGCAATAGCACAGTGTTCTCCCCATCCCCGATAACAAAGGAAGAGACAACACATAGAGGTACGGAGGATGGAGAGATGTATTACTGGGAGATCTCTCAGTACTCGCCTCCTGGCTTCTCCCCACCACCACACCCTCGCTCTCTCCACTTTCCCTATCCCTCCTTTTCTCTCGCTCTCTCCCCTCTCACCCTCTCCTCGGATAGTGAGGGGGAAGGCATCAGAGGGGAGAGATGTGCTTATGCGGCACGTGTGTGTTTGTGTGTGTGTACGCAGAAGAGAGGGGGGGGGGGGATAAGCCTCTGCAGTGAGACGAGCTCAATGATTATCACAGACCCGCAGTCTTACCATCTCACACTCACACTGTAGTATTCTAGCATTTATGTGGTGTGTGTGTCAGAAAGGTCACTTTCAAGAGTTAAGCTCACATAAGCTAACTCACACCACACACACACACACACATATGCAGTGGGTGATAGTGTAGGTCATCCACTAGTAGTTGTATTGATTCATTGAACTCCTCGCTTCTTGTCCTCTGGGCACTGAGACACACACAACATGGCAAACAGTGTTAGCCATTGAACAGCACAAGATCAATATGCATCTCTCCTTCTCCGTTTCCTTCCTCTCTGCCTCTCTCTCATTGTCATGGCTGTCCCTGAAGCCAGTGAGGAATCTCCTTTCCATCCCACACACACTCAGCCGTGCACTGTCGAATGAGGGGGCTAAGTGTGTGTGTGCAATATGTGTGGCACTGTGTGCGTGTGTAGCACTGTGTGTGTGTGTGTGTGTAGTACCCTGTGTGTGTGTAGTACCCCGTGTGTGTGTGCCGTGCATATGGAGTAGCCGTGTGGCAATGGCAGCTTGGTGTAGATCTCTTCAACTCCTCTCAGAAGGTTTCTATCGCCACGGAGACCACGTTTAGTTTTCCTGTGTTACACCATCAACAGGAACTAGCGCTGGGACTCACTACGTGCCTGTTGACTTACCGTACATCATCAAGCCTGCATGTCTCCCACGGTCCACTTTTTCTCCAAAGGCTTGATTCGAATGAGTCTTCTACAAGGTCAATGAACACACATCTGTGGATGGGGAACCTGTGCTTCTGTTATTACGCCTACTGTAAATCTATGGCTCTGTATCTCAGATCAACATCGGGGATTTCGTCCTCAGCTAGTTTTTATTTCCTCATCCAGTCGATCCCTCAAACCACTCTCTGTCTCACAAACACCCACAGTCTCTCGTCAGTTTCATTAGTATTCAGTCGATATGACGCTGCCGTTAAAGTGGTCAAATCCACCGGTCAAGCTAGAAGCCATCAGGGACGCAATCAGCTCCATAATCATCTGAATTATTCCACATTATCCTGCAATTTATATTTCATATGAAATCCGACTGGATGGCTCATTACTGAAGGCCTGTATTTATGTCTGAATGTTATGGGAGAAATATGAGCCAGCATTGCAATCAGAGGACGAGGTCTTGTATTCATCTGGCATAGAGAATGTGCAGCTGTTTGAGTAGGCTTAGTTAAAGAGAAATGGGTGTTGTGTTACAATGTTGAAGTTTGTGTCAAATACACTTACGGCCAACACTTTCAATGGTCTACTCTTTCTCTCTTTCATTAAATGGATGCATCTCTCTCTCTCTCTCTCTCATCCGTTCATCTTTCTCTCTTCTCTCTTCCCAAAGCGGTACTCTTTGATGGCCTGTCTAGGAGCAAGTGTGTGTGTCTGCTTATATGAGAATTTGTGTGTGTGTGTGCGAGTGAAAGTGTGTGTGTGTGTGTGTTAGTGAGTCTGTGTGGGTTCCCCTTAGGGGTGCGGTGCCCAAACACTCAGCTCATGTTTTCTCCACTCTGTTCTCCACTGACTGCAGAGATCCGAGCCCACAGAGCTGCATTAAATATACATCCCACGGCTGTCTGCAGAACACAAACACACACACACACACACACACACACACACACACACACACACACACACACACACACACACACACACACACACACACACACACACACACACACACACACACACACACACACACACACACACACATATACTGTAGAGAATGAGAATTGAAGAACTGAGGCTCTCACACAACAACAAACTGCTTGCTTTATGTGTTTTCAACAACATCACCGTTAAAAGACATCCCTCATTACGCCACACACACTAAGGTTACATAGTCACACACTACAACACTGTATACGCTTACACAGTAGCCTAAACATAGTCACTCACTACTACTGTTACTAGTCTCGGAAATCCCAGACCTAGGGTAGCAACTACATAGGGGCATTGTGGGAGGCAACCTGTCTGTCTCGACTAGAGAGACTGCTACTGTACTAGCCAACTCACCACACAGTGGATAGGATTTTCCAACGGGATTTTCCCTAAAAGAAACCTGGAACACAAGCGGCATGAATCCATAGAGAATGATAGAGGCCTCTAGTGGTCAAAAGGCTGTATTAGCATGGGCAGCGCCACTGAGGGCTTCCACCATTTTAAAGTAGTCAACTGGGCGGGACGTCCAACTTCATTTGCTGATCCCTCCTGGTGACCCTGTCACCAGGAGGGATCAGGGTCACCAGGTCATCAGGAAGGATCAGCCAATTGTGAAGGAGAAAATGTCCTACTACAAAATTGAAGCGATTTCAACGCTGTCACTGACACTTTATTGAAACAGATACAAAGATGAGTCCTCTGTCTATCTCTATGCACGAATCCAACAACAAATGTGTCTGAACCCCATATCATCGTCCCTCGGCCCTCCATTTGCGTGTTCACGCACGCCTCCGCCAAGCGTCTCCAAGCTGAGGGAGTGGAAATGATCGAAGGTGTTAGCCCCTCCCGGCAGGCACTTCAACTGAGCCTGCAACGCTGCTGGCTTCACAACGAAGTGGAATCCCATAAGGCACGGTCTTCTTCTTCAGTGGTGTTTAACGGCAGTTGGCATCCAATATTAATGTTGCATTACCGTCATCAACTGGACTGGAGTATAAATCCATTATGCTGTGTGATACAAAATTGGAAAAAGAGAAAAAAACAATGACCCTGCCAACTAACCCTACACTTATTAACCCCCATCTGATCCTACACCAGGCCGATGGTTCCTCTGCATCTGCCACCACAACATGTATTTTCTGTGATCGCAATGAACGCTAAGAAACCAACCTTACTTTGAAGCCCATTTCATTTGTAGGCCCATCAAAGGTCAAATAGGGGGGTGCTTATATCAAATCAAATGTATTTATATAGCCCTTCTTACATCAGCTGATATTTCAAAGTGCTGTACAGAAACCCAGCCTAAAACCCCAAACAGCAAGCAATGCAGGTGTAGAAGCACGGTGGCCATGAAAAACTCCCTAGAAAGGCCAAAACCTAGGAAGAAACCTAGAGAGGAACCAGGCTATGAGGGGTGGCCAGTCCTCTTCTGGCTGTGCCAGGTGGAGATTATAACAGAACATGGCCAAGATGTTCAAATGTTCATAAATGACCAGCATGGTCAAATAATAATAATCACAGTAGTTGTCGAGGGTGCAGCAAGTCAGCACCTCAGGAGTAAATGTCAGTTGGCTTTTCATAGCCGATCATTAAGAGTATCTCTACCGCTCCTGCGGTCTCTAGAGAGTTGAAAACAGCAGGTCTGGGACAGGTAGCACGTCCAGTGATCAGGTCAGGGTTCCATAGCCGCAGGCAGAACAGTTGAAACTGGAGCAGCAGCACGGCCAGGTGGACTGGGGACAGCAAATTATATTTGTCCTGTTTCACACGTACAAGTGTGTGAGACACCCTCGGAGAGTGGGGTCACGGCCAGGGATCAGCCATTAATGACGGCGTGCTGGCAAAGGTCTACTACTCACCGGGAGCCTCTTAGGATCCCTCACCCTTGTCCCATTTCCTCTACTTTCTTCACTGCCTCGGCACGCTACACCTTCGGTACAACTCTGACCCTGGCGACCTCCTCCTGCTTCTCTCGCACCGGACACTTCTGATCCCCAGCAACATGGGCACCCCTACAGTTAACACATACCACTTGTTTCACCGATACTACACATTCCTTTGTCCCATGCCCTCCTGCACACTTCTCACATCTAGGATTCTCCCTCCTACACACTGCTGCAACATGACTATAAACTTGGCACCTGAAACACCGTAGTGGATTCGTCACTCAAGCTCTGATGGGATAACTGATATATCCTAACATGACTTTGTTGGGCAACGACTTAACATCGAAACTCAACAGGACAGAGAGTGACTTTTCTGTTTCAGCACCAGGTCTGCATCGCACAAGCAAGAGTGTTCCGAAGGTTATGTGTTCTCTGGAAGTCATGGTAGAGGCAAGGCGGTGGATTGGGATTCAAACAGTGCCTCTGTTCTAGGGTGCGTCACCCCGGGTAAACGGGCCAATTAGCTTTGGCGCTTAATGCTTTATTAGCGTCACCTGTCAACTCATCATCTTTATAATCGTCAATTTCCGAAGATGCGTTTCTCTCCTTCTCTATCTGTCCAGGACCAGTCTGAAGTGCAGCGCCTTCCGTAAGCATGTTCATGCGACGTTATGTTTGAGGCTTTGATTGCGAGATTCCTTGGGTCTTACTAAGTATTAGCTGACTGAACTCCTCTCAATGGTGAAGGACGTTTCTGATAACCACCAGGAACGTCGTTTAGTCAGCAAAATAAATATAGGCGTTTGACAAACTTCTGCAAATTTAATGTGTTAGGTCTCCGTGTGTGTGACTCACGAGTATTTGTTTTTCCCAGGTGAAGTTTTTCAAGTTTGTAAAAATGCACAAACAGGAAAAACCACTGTCGATGTTATGGGGTAGGTATTTAGCTAGAAATTGTTCCTGGAGTGCCCATTAAATGTAGCTGTGACGGAATCGGTTAGGTTTTATTTTATTCTGTTTGTAGGTTGTGAACTCAGCGACTCAAAGATGCAGGAAACATTCAAAACGGATGATACAAACTACCAACACCAACTCGCCCTGAGAACTGTAAGTCATTACTCATCTTGGCGCATTACATTTTACAATCAAGTGCTGTACAAACACGTGAACTGATTTTAGGGTTTCGGGTGGTGTATAGTAGCCCAGCATGTTTGAAACACTTGATATGTTACTACGGGTAGCAAGACTGCAATCAATGCAATTTTAAATAAATTCAGTGGTGCATTTGCAAATGACTGACTTGTCCCTGGCAGATGTGTCTGGGCGCAGGCGCCAAAGAAGAGTTCAACATTGTGGAGTTGATTACTGGAGAACCGGCTAATGGTAAAGGTGTAGCCGTGGCGACCCTGCATGCCAACGGCATGCCCATGGTAAGATGTAGTCCCATTTTTTTTTTTTTGTGGCAGCCCAAATTGTTTTAGGAATAAATCGATTGGATTGCAGTTAATTTTTTTAAATTGATAAACCTGGATTTCTATTGGGAAGTTGAACTTCTTCCCAATGACCTACACCTACAAGGTGAACTTAAATCTGATAATGGGAGTAATCACCAGGGGTTACAGGCCTATCCTAGCTGGGTGCCTGGGTCTAACAGTTTGAATTAGACCAGTTATTGTCTGTGTTCATATCTCTAGGTCAATCTCTCTGGGCTTGAACTCCACCCTCCTGTCACCTTCAGGCTGAAGAGTGGTGCTGGACCTGTGTACATCTGTGGGGAACACATTGCACGTGAGTAGGGATGACCAGGGATGCCCAAAATGAGGGGTTTGAGTGTGAAAATGAAGGGCTTACTGACTTCTGGTTCAGCTTGTCAAGGTCTTGAGGAGTAGCTGGTTTATTACTGTGGAATCGGGTGATGAAATAGTTTAGCCAAGGGGGTAGTTCTAGAGGTTTGGACATCCCACTACAGGGCTTTCAAACTGGCAGCTGTCATCTATAACTTGTTGCTTTCCAGTGGAGGATGACTTCTCAGGCATGGAGAGTGGTGATGAGGAGATGGAGGATGAGGAGGAAGACATTGAGGAGTCTCCTGTGAAGCCTAAGAAAGCACTAGCCAAAAGCGTAAATGCTGCAGGCAAGGTATCTGTTTTATATCTGAAATTCTAGCTCATATTTTTGGTGGAATGATTTATAGTTACTATTTTCACTTGGACACTTGGCACAGCAATACACATACTTATAGCATGTGTTCTTACTCAAACTTGGCTTGACAACGAGATGGTATGCACAAACCGATCTGGGATCAGGCTAATGTTGTTCCCCCTCTCCAGAAAAAGAAGCCAGAGGCAGCAGATGAGTAAGTCGTGTTAATCAATGCTTCTATGACGCATTTATGAATTCATTTCCTGGAAGTGCTTTACAGAAATGTAATTGTTGCTGTATCTGGTTGCCAAAGCCATAATTGATGCTCTCTCCTTCCAGACCCGTGTCTGACGACGAGAACCCTCCCAAAAAGGTGCTTTAATATTTACTCTGCCTTTAATATTAATACGTTGCTGTATTTACTTTCCTGTTCAATCTGAGACTCCAGCTTTGTCCCAAATGGTACCCTATTCCCTATATAGTGCACGTAATCTTTCCTGTTAGAATCACGACTGGCCTGGTTTTAAAATGGTGGTTTCTATGCTTTTTTTCAGGGAAAGGGGAGAGGAAAAGGCAGGGGAAAGTAATCCCAGGTAAGTGGCTACCTGGTGACTGCCTCAGGGTGTAATGGTAATCCCTGAGTGGGCCTCTGTATCTGTTGGTAGAGCATGGTGCTTGCAACACCAGGACTGTGGATTCCATTCCTAGGACCACCCGTACGTCAAATGTTTGCACGCGTGACTCACTTTGGCTAAAGTGTCTGCTAAATGGCATATATAAAATCCACTCCACTATACTGGACAAAATATAAATGCAACATAGAAAGTGTTGGTCTCAGGTTGTGAGCGGAAATGAAAGATCCCAGAAGTTTTCCATGGCTACAAAGATGCCCTCTATTTTACGGCCTTTTTAGTGAGCGTTTCTCCTTTGCCAAGATGATCCATCCACCTGACAGGTGTGGTACATCAAGAAACTGATTAAACAGCAGGATTGTTACACAGGTGCACTTTGTGCTGGGGACAATGACAAAAGGTAACTAAAATGTGCAGCTCTGTTGCATAACACAATGCCACAGATGCCTCAAGTTGAGGGAATGTGCAATTGGCATGCTGACTGCAAGAATGTCACCAGAGATGTTGCCAGAATTTAATGTTAAGTTCTCTACCTGAAGCCACTTCAAATGCCATTTTGGAGTTTCAGTATGCCAAAATGGCCTCCACTGCAGACCATGTGTAACCATGCCAGCCCAGGACCTCCCCATCCAGCTTCTTCACCTGCAGGATTGTCTGAGACCAGCCACTCAGACAGTTGATGAAACTGTCTGTAATAAGGCCTTTTGTGCGGGGACGTATACTAATTGGCTGGGCTTGGCTCCCAAGTGGGTGGGCCTATGCCCTCCCAGACCCACCCATGGCTGGGCCCCCTGCCCAGTCATGTGAAATCCATAAATCAGGGTAAATTTATTTCAATTGATTTCCCTATATGAACTAACTCAGTGAAATTCTTAATGTTTTGTTTATTTGTTCATTACATTTGTTTTTCATTAGTCCACTATACAGTTCCAAAATGTTTGCAAGTTAAGATTGGACTTTTTAAAGAAGCAAAATGTCACTCGCCACAAGGCAAGTGACACGTTGGCTGTGTTCTCGATCAGCTCAACTGTATGATGGAAATTTTGTTAAACCATTTCTTTGGTCTTTTTCAGGTGCTGCTGCTCATCCAAATGTCCTGTTTGGTCAATACAAAGGTTCTGTCAATCAATTAGTGTCTTTCTACCTGTTCAGTACATGGATTAAACTAAGGCTGTTTGTCCTGTACATGTGGTCGGCGCTTTGTAAGTAAATCGTTTGGAAGAAATGGTCTTGTGTCCTTGTCGTACATGTTGATTACTACCACTATGTAATTGGTTTATCACCCGTAATCTACGAACCATGTTCTTCTAATGTCAAATCATGACGCTGGTGATCTTCAGGTGGGAAAGTCAGACTTCTAGCAAGAGGCCTGAGTTCTCAGTTTGATGACTGTTAAATCCCCCCGGTTATCTTGAAAGCTCTGAAGTTGGAGGGCTCAGTTTTGAATGTGACACCTTGTAGAGTCTACGCCCCTACACTTAAGGTCTACACTTCTGTTGGCTCACGCCTTAATATACAGAGTATACCTAACGTTGAGTTGCACCCCGCCCCCTTTACCCACAGATTTAATTTGTAGGGGTGTAGACTCTACAAGGTGTCAAGTGTTCTAGAAGGATGCTGGCCCATTCTTCATACAAGTGTGAAACCCAGCGTGCCTGGCAACTATTACCGTACCCTGTTCAAAGACCCTTAAATTGTGTCTTTCCGTTCACCCTCAATGGCACACATGATCCACGTCAAGGCTTAAATCCTTTAACCCGTCAACTCCCCTTCAGTCATGTAAAGAGGTGTTAATGTTGTATAGTTCGATGATCAGTTGACCTGGCCTCAACCCAATTGAGATGGTTTGAAGGAAAATAAGTGCTCAGCATGTGGGAACACCTTCAAGGCTGTTGGTAAAGCTGTCAAGGTAAAGGGTGGCTACTTTGATACAATGTAGAAAAAATTACTGGTGGCTGTGGAACAGTTTCTCTAATCTAACAATTTATATTCAGTGGGCTCATTTCAATTAACCACACAATCCATCTTTGGCTTGTGTGTATTTTTTGATTAATTCTTCAATGTGTTGTCAGACCCTTGACTATCTAAATTGTTCCCCCCTGAATCTACACACAATAGCCCATAATTACAAATCAAAAAACAGTTTTGGATTTTTAGTATTCAGACCCTTTACTCAAAGAGATTACAGCCTCGAGTCTTCTGGGGTATGACTCTACAAGCTAGGCACACCTGCATTTGTGGAGTTTTCTCTGCAGATCCTCAAGCTCTGTCAGAATGGATGGGGAGCGTCGCTGCACAGTTCTCTCCAGAGATATTAGATTGGGCCACTTAAGGACATTCAGAGACTTGTCCCAAAGCCACTCCTGCGTAGTCTTGGCTGTGTGCTTAGGTTTGTACTGTTGGAATGGTGAACCTTCACCCCAGTCTGAGGTCCTGAGTGCACTGGAGCAGTTTTCATCAAGGATCTCTGTACTTTGCTCCCTCGATCCTGACTAGTTCCTGCCACCACCATGCCTTCTCCAGATGTGAGGCTTGGCATTCAGGTCAAAGAGTTCAATCTTGGTTTCATCAGACCAGAGAATCTTGTTTCTCATGGTCAGAGTCCTTTAGGCAAACTCCAAGCGGGCTGTCGTGTGCCTTTTTACTGAGTGGCTTCCGTTTGGCTATTTTACCATAAAGGTCTGATTGGTGGAGTGCTGCAGGGATGATTCTCCCATCTCCACTGAAGAACTCTGGAGCACTGCCAGAGAGACCATTGGGTTCTTGGTCCCCTCCCTGACCAAGGTCCTTCTCCCCCGTTTGGCTGGGCAGCCAGCTCAAGCAAGAATCTTGTTGGTTTCAATATTCTTCCATTTAAGAATCATGGAGGCCACTTTGTGGCTGCAGAAATGTAATACCCTTCCCCAGATCTGTGCCTCGACACAAGGCGGGAGATGGGGGGGGGGGGGTCGGAGGAGCTGTGCGTTTGGAGTCCCTGGAGGCTGCTGATGAAGCTTGGGGTACGCTTATGTTGCGCAGGATGGCGGCTCGGGGCAGCAGTGGGGAAGGAGGTTTGAGGATGCTGCGGGGCTCCTGAAGGTCCTCTGGGCCCAAGGAGAGGGTTGAGGCCCCAGTAGTCTGGTAGATGGGGAGAGAAGTACTGCCACCCCCCTCCTCGGGCTCTGCCCTCCCGCGCCGCTTATGAAGACCCTCTAACAGCTCGGAGAGGGAGGAGGCGGCCCGACCAAGACCTGAACTATCCCCATTACCAACCACACCCCCTGGTTCTGAACCCTCCTCATCTGGGTCCACACAGGAGCTGGGGGAGGAAAGGATCATCAAAAATTTGACATAAAAGAGGATTACAATCTTTAAAGTTGAACTGTGCTGAATCAAACTGAACTGACGACTCACCGGAAGCTGTAAGTGCTCATGGTGTCTTTGACAGACTCGCGCCCCGACTGATTGCTGATGTTACTGCTGCCACAGGGAGAGCCCCCCCCCCCGGGGAATGCCCAGCTAATAACGGATGCTCTCACCAACATCGTCCGTGTCCAGAGATTGAGAACCAACACTAGACACACTGTCGCTGAGGAAGAGAGAAACACACCCACACACACAGTGTTACTGACAGGCAGAGATCACACACACACACACTACCAAGAGAGAGAAGACACGTGACACTGCACAGCCAGTGATGCAAGACTAAGTCAGGGTCAGCCACAGGACATTTCCTGTCCCTGTCTCTGTGTCCTCTCTCTCCTGCTGTGAGACCAGATGTGGCAGACATTCACACTCAGGTGACATACTGGTACTGTATATTAACTAACTACCACCTCTCCTGTCTGCCATCAGAGCCACCAGAGAGAGGAAAGAAAAGGAACAGAGGTGGGAGCGAGAATTAAAAAATAATAGGTCAAAGAACAGAAGTTGGACAGAGAAGTGACAGAGCAGGCAAGATTGAGAAGGAACTGTAAAATGATGATCGAGAAAGGGACAGGAGGGAGAGAGCAGAACTGGCTTCTGTATTGTAACTCCCATGCATCATGGAAGACAAGAATATCAAAGCAGGTGAACTCTCAAACACACACCTTAGAACAGAGACGAGCTCATTGTGTCTTCTTAAACGTACGTGCTCGTAGTTCTTTGCTCCAGCCCTGTGGTTCTCGAACTGGTCCAACCACAGACCACAAGACAAACCAACAGGGAGATGGAGCCAGGTGCCTCCGTAGACAGTAACAGTCAGACATCTAGCCATGCACACAGCCACTCACAACAAGGCTATTCAGCTCACAACCAGCATTGCAACATGCTCGGTCTGTCCACGTCATCAACAGCCCTGGGATCAAGTCAGAGAACACACACACACACACACACACACACACACACACACACACACACACACACACACACACACACACACACACACACACACACACACACAGGGTTCTTACAGGTCTCTCTTTCTGGTCAAGGATTCCACAGTCGCAACACTTAGAGGGGGGGTCAAAGGTCAGTGGTAATATCAGTGATGACGTCACTTCCTTGTGAACACACCTGTACCCGTCCTTGACTCCTAACAGAGTCATTCTTCCCACACACACCATTGCCCCGATACCTCTCACACCATCAAACACAGTAAGATACGAGTCACTCTCATCACTAGACTCCACTTCCTGCAGGGAGGCCTGCAGATCAACTATACGGCGGATCTGGATGTCTCCAGATCGGCTTGTAATGTCTGTCGGACTGTACTCAGCGCCGTCACTTGCATCTCCTGAGAACACCGAGAGAGAGAAAAAGAGATGTGTCCATAGGTGAGGTGACAGACCGGCCACAAGGAACACTAAGGATGTGTGTGAATGCGCCCGTGTCACAGGCCAACTAAGTTTATCCATGCTATTCAATACAGGCCAGAATGGATGAGTCTTATAATAATGCGCAGTCCTTATCGAATCACCAGTCATATACCGTGACGCACACACACACATCCGCGGGTCCTGGTCCTTCCTGTAGTGAGTATGTGTCTGTTGGTCAGGGTTCTCGAGGAGCATTCTTCCGTATTTATATGGAGAAAGAAAGGCATGATTTATTTATTCATCTTCCCCTTTCCCTGCTCTCATCCTGTCATCTCTCTCTCCCTTACACACACACACTAGCTCATTCACTCACATTTACAACACACGCACATGACATGAAGCGCACATATGACACACCCTTATGACACATGTGTGTGTGTGTGTGTGTCGGGGTGGGGGTTTAGTGGTTGTCATAGAGACACGAGAAGTGGGATGGGGTGTGTGTGTGTGTGTGTGTGTATCCTTAACCTTGAGAAAGCAATGAGGATTAATCACAGCCAGACAGTGGCACAGCTAGAGGGAGAACGCTGGGGAGACAGAGAGTGCGTGTGAGTGTGTTTGTATCTCGCTCCGAGAGCTTTGTGTGTCTGTGTGGTTGGTCATTAGGTCGTGAAAAGGCATCAGTGTTACGGACACTCTCAGAATACATAACAGGCACATATACACACACATACATACAGCCTACACACACACACGACACAATCACTACAGCTAACACCCTGCTCTCGTGTGCCATATGTTTGCTGCTACTATCTTGTTCTCTCTTTGTGAGGTGTGTAAAGTGTGTGTGTAGTATGTACAGGTGAAGTCGGAAGTTTACATACACCTTAACCAAATACATTTAAACTCAGTTTTTCACAATTCCTGACATTTAGTCCTAGTAAAAATTCCCTGTCTTAGGTCAGTTAGGATGACCGCTTTATTTTAAGAATGTCAGAATAATAGTAGAGAGAATGATTTATTTCAGCTTTTATTTATTTCATCACATTCCCAGTGGGTCAGAAGTTTACATACACTCAATTAGTATTTGGTAGCATTGCCTTTAAATTGTTTAACTTGGGTCAAACGTTTTGGGTAGCCTTCCACAAGCTTCCCACAATAAGATAAGGGTGAATTTTGGCCCATTCCTCCTGATAGAGCTGGTATAACTGAGTCAGGTTTGTAGGACACCTTGCTCGCACACGCTTTTACAGTTCTGCCCACAAATGTTCTATCGGGTTGACGCCAGGACTTTGTTGTCCTTAAGCCATTTTGCCACAAGTTTGGAAGTATGCTTGGGGTCATTGTCCATTTGGAAGACCCATTTGCGAACAAGCTTTAACTTTATGACTGATGTCTTGAGATGTTGCTTCAATATATTCACATAATTTTCCTACCTCATGATGCCATCTATTTTGTGAAGTGCACCAGTCCCTCCTGCAGCAAAGCACCCCTACAACATGATGCTGCCACCCCTGTGCTTCACGGTTGGGATGGTGTTCTTTGGCTTGCAAGCCTCCCGCTTTTTCCTCCAAACATAACGATGTTATTATGGGCAAACAGTTCCATTTTTGTTTCATCAGACCAGAGGACATTTCTCCAAAAGGTACGATCTTTGTCCCCATGTGCAGTTGCAAACCGTAGTCTGGGTTTTTTATGGCAGTTTTGGAGCAGTGGCTTCTTCCTTGCTGAGCGGATTTTCAGGTTATGTCGATATTGGACTCGTTTTACTGTGGATATAGATATTTTTGTACTTGTTTCCTTCAGCATCTTCACAAGGTATTTTGCTGTTGTTCTGGGATTGATTTGCACTTTTCGCACCAAAGTACGTTCATCTCTAGAAGCCAGACGATACTACGGCCCACAGTGGACGACTACAGGAACTGCACCCTGGCCACACTCGTTGCAAGCTGAGGGGGAGGCGAGGAAGAGAGAGGAGGAGAGGAACAGAGAGGAGGAGGAGAGAGGCCGAAGGACAAGAGGAATGGCAGAGTGGGTTTTTCAGCCAGTCTCCTATCCACAATAACAGCATTTGTAGGTCACCATCTCCCCACATTAGTCAGCTCTCAGTCCTTACCTCTTCCTGTACTGTGTGTCTCTGTTTATTGACCTCCTCCAGTTCAGCCTGAAACTCTCTGATCTGAGCGATATCACTAGAGGACTGAGAGAGGGAAAGATCAGATTTTGGTCATCTTTAATTTTTAGTACATGTCAAAGTCTTTGTACATGGCTTTGAGCCCCTATGAGGCAGAGTGGGAACCCACCTGAGCGATGAGGGCTTTGTGTTTCTTCACGAGTTCATTAAGGTCCTCCTGGTTCTCCTCTAGTCTCTTCAACAGATCTGACTCCTCATGTTGCAGCTGGACTCCCTGCTCATCCACCTACACATAGACACACACACTTTAAAACTACTCTCTCCAATAGATTGTTGTCCTCACATATATACAGGATCCTGTTACTGTTGGTTTCAGAAGGATTGCAAACATTTTGATGTTCAAAGTTCCCGGACACGACTGATAATTATAATGGTCTAGTACAAGGCCTCTATCTCTCTCACCAGGTGCTTGTGTTTGCAGATGTTCTCTAGTTCTATCTGAGCATTCTCCAGTTCCATGGACAGAGTCTTCTGAACACACGCCAGCTCTCTTCGCTTCACTCTCCTCCAACTGACAGAGAGAGGGAGTGTATGTTTAAATTTTACCACTCTTTTTCTCCCCATTTTTCATGATATCCAAATTGGTAGTTAGTCTTGTCCCATCGCTGCAACTCCCGTATGGACTCGGGAGAGGCGAAGGTTCGAGAGCCATGCGTCCTCAAACACGACCCTGTCAAGCCGCACTGCTTCTTGACACACTGCTCGCTTAACCCGGAAGCCAGCCGCACCAATGTGTCGGAGGAAACACCGTACAACCGCCGACTGTGTCAGCGTACATGTGCCCGGCCCGACACAGGAGTCGCTAGAGCGCAGTGGGACAAGGACATCCCGGCCGGCCAAACCCTCCCCTAACCCGGACGACGCTGGGCCAATTGTGCGTCGCCTCATGGGTCCCACAGTCACGGCCGGCTGTGACACAGCCCGGGATCGAACCTGGATCTGTAGTGACGCCTCAAGCACTGCAGTGCCTTAGACCACTGCGCCACTCGGGAAGCCTATATGTTTTATTATTGTGAATCTAAACACACCTTGAATCCCCCTTTATAACATCATAGTGTGTGTGTGTACCTGGCAGTGCAGGCGCTGTGTTCCTTGCTGCCGGGGGCCTGGTTGTGTCCAGGGTTGTCTATGGTAGACGGTAGTAGCTGAGCGTCCATCAGCAGAGCATGGGTCCTCTTCAGATCTCTCCTCAGTCTCTTCTCCACGTCAAAGTCCCTGTGGCCCACCTGGCAGAAGGATGAGACAGGGTGCAGGCAAGGCAGCAGGCTGTTAGCCAGCCTGCCAGCTTAGTGGAGTCTGCCACTAGCACAGTCAGTGTAGTCAGCTCAGCTGCCCCCATTAAGACGGTGTCTGTGCCTCGATCTTGTTCGGGCAAAACTAAACATGGCGTTGTTCGCCTTAGCAATCTCACTGGAATAAAGACATCCTCTAATTCCTGTCATTATTAAAAGAGATTGCCATTTTGAGATGATATCACAGTCATAGTCAATGAACTAATCACTGATCATAACCTTGATGTGATTGGCTTGACTGAAACAGGGCTCAAGCCACTGTGTTAAATGAGGCCTCTCCTCCTGGTTACACTAGTGACCATATCCCCCACGCATCCTGCAAAGGCGGAGGTGTTGCTAACATTTACAAAGGCAAATAAAAAAACAATTACAAAAATGACTGTGTTTTCATCTTTTGAGCTTCTAGTCATGAAATCTATGCAGCCTACTCAATCACTTTTTATAGCTACTGTTTACAGACCTCCTGGGCCATATACAGTATTCCTCATTGAATTCCTATCTGACCTTGTAGTGATGGCAGATAATGCTAACACTTTTGGTGACTTCAATATTCACATGGAAAAGTCCACAGCCCCACTCCAAAAGGTTTTTGGAGCCATCATCGACTCAGTGGGTTTTCTCCAGCATGTTTTCGGACCTACGCATTGCCAGTCATACCCTAGATCTAGTGTTGTCGCGTGGAATAAATATTGTGGATCTCAATGTTTTTCCTCATAATCCTGGACTATCGGACCAACATCTTATTACGTTAGCAAATAATCTGCTCAGACTGCAACCAAGGGTTATCAAAAGCCGTGCTATAAATTATTGGACAACCCGAAGATTCCTAGATTCCCTTCCAGACTCCCTCCACCTACCCAAGGATGTCGGAGAACAAACATCAGTTAACCACCTAAACAAGGATCTAATGTAACCTTGGGTAATACCCTAGATGCAGTCACACCTCTAAAAACAAAACATTTCTCAGAAGAAATGAGCTCTCTAGTAAACAGAAAATATCAGAGCCCTGAAGCAAGCTTCTACAAAATTGGAACAGAAATGGCGCTCCACCAAACTGGAAGTTTTCCGACAAGCGAAGAGCCCTCACTGCTGCTCGATCAGCCTACTTTTCAATCCTAATTGAGAATAAAAACAATCATTTATTTTTGATACTGTCGCAAATCTAACTAAAAAGCAACACTCCTCAAAAGAGGATGGCCTTCACTTCAGCAGTGATGAATTCGTGAACTTCTTCAACGAAAATATCATGATCATTAGAAAGCAAATTACAGACTCCTTTTTGAATCTACGTATTTCTCCAAAATTCAGTTGTCCTGAGTCTGCACAGAACTGCCAGGACTTAGGATCAATGGAGACACTCAAGTTTTTTTTTTTAAATCCTGTATCTCTTCACACATTGACAAAATTAGTCATAGCCTCTAAACCTTCAAGCTGTCTACTGGACCCTATTCCAACTAAACTACTGAAAGTGCTGCTTCCTGTGCTTGGCCCTCCTATGTTGAACATAATAAATGGCTTCCTATCCTCCGGATGTAAACCAAACTCACTAAAAGTGGCAGCAATAAAGCCTCTCCTGAAAAAGCCAAACCTTGAGCTGGAACATTTTTACAACTATCGGCTTATATCGAATCTCCCAATCCTCTCAGCATTTTTTGAAAAAGCTGCCTTCCCGAAGACAAATAATGTATATGAAACGCTACAGTCTGGTTGTAGATCCATCATAGCACTGAGACCGCACTCGTAAAGGTGGTAAATCTGCATCTGCATCTGTCCTCGTGCTCCTAGACCTTAGCCCCACTTTTGACACCATCGATCACCACATTCTTTTGGAGAGATTGGAAACCCTAATTGGTCTACACGGACAAGTTCTTGCCTGGTTTAGATCTTATCTTTCGTGAACGATATCTGTTTGTCTCTGTGGGATGGTTTGTCCTCTGAGAAATCAATTGTACGTTTCGGTGTTCCTCAATAACCACTATTGATTTGACTATATATTCTACCTCTTGGTGATGTCAACTTTCACTGCTATGCGGACGACACACAGCTGTACATTTTGATGAAACATGGTGATGCCCCACAATTGCCTACACTGGAAGCCTGTGTTTCAGACATAAGGAAATGGATGGCGGCAAATGTTTTACTTTTAAACTCGGACAAAACAGGGACGCTAGTTCTAGGTCCCAAGAAACAAAGAGATCTGCTGTTTGATCTGAAAATTCATCTTGATGGTTGTACAGTCGTCTCAAATAAAACTGAAGGACCTCGGCATTACTCTGGACCCTGAACTCTCTTTTGACGAACATACAGTATCAAGAATATTTCAACGGCAGCTTTTTTCCATCTTCGTAGCATTGCAAAAAATCTGAAACTTTTTTCCAAAAATGATGTAGAAAAGCTAATCCATTCTTTTGTCTCTTCTAGATCACACTACTGCAATGCTCTACTCTCCGGCTACCCAGATAAAGCACTAAATAAACTTCAGTTATCGCCAAATACGGCTGCTAGAATTTTTGAAAATCCTATTACTCCAGTGCTGCACTTCCTTCCTGTTAAGGCTCGGGCTGATTTCAAGGTTTTATTGCTAACCTACAAAGCATTACATGGACTTGCTCCTACCTATCTCTCCGATTTGGTCCTGCCGGCCATACACACCTACACATATGTAACGGATGTGAAATGGCTAGCTAGTTAGCGGGTACGCGCTACTAGCATTTCAATCAGTTACGTCACTTGCTCTGAGACTTAAGTAGGGTTTCTCCTTGCCCTGCAAGGGCCGTGGCCTTTGTGGAGCGATGGGTAACGATGCTTCGTGGGCGACCGTTGTTGATGTGTGCAGAGGGTCCCTGGTTCGCGCCCGTGTCGGGGCGAGGGGACGGTTTAAAGTTATACTGTTACATTGATGCTGTTGACCCGGATCACTGGTTGCTGCGGAAAAGGAGGAGGTTGAAAGGGGGGTGAGTGTAACGGATGTGAAATGGCTAGCTAGTTAGCGGGTACGCGCTACTAGCATTTCAATCAGTTACGTCACTTGCTCTGAGACTTAAGTAGGGTTTCCCCTTGCTCTGCAAGGGCCGCGGCTTTTGTGGAGCGATGGGTAACGACGCTTCGTGGGTGACTGTTGTTGATGTGTGCAGAAGGTCCCTGGTTCGCGCCCGTGTCGGGGCGAGGGGACGGTCTAAAGTTATACTGTTACACATACGCTCACAAGATGCAGGCCTCCTTATTGTCCCGAGAATTTCTAAGCAAACAGCTGGAGGCGGGTGAGAGACGCAGACTCAGTCTCCACCTTTAAGTCTTTCCTGAAGACTCATCTCTTCAGTAGGTCCTATGATTGAGTGTAGTTTGGTCCAGGGTTGCGAAGGTTAACGGCATGGCACTGGAGTGACAAACTGCCCTTGCTGTCTCTGCCTGGCTCCCCTCTCTCCACTGATATTCTCTGCCTCTGACCCTATTATGGGGCCTGAGTCACTGGCTTACTAGTGCTCTCCCATGTCGTCCCTAGTCGGGGTGTGTCACATTGTGCCAGGCTTTTGTCACTACTGTCTCAGCCTCCAGTATCTACGCTGCAATAGTCTATGTGCTGGGGGTCTAGGGTCAGTCTTTCCTATCTGGTGAAATTCTCCGGTCTTATCTAGTGTCCTGTGTGAACATAAGTATGCTCCCTCAAATTCTCCCCTCTCTCATACTCACACCCTCTCTCGCTCGCTCGCTCTCGTCAATATCAAGGAGTGGAGGAACTCTGGGGCAATGAGTTAACGTCGGTTGGTGACGTTTGTAATTCAATTTGTTGCTGTGAGGGAGTTAGCGGGGCTGATGCATTGTACACAGGGAGGCATAAACAGACTCTACATCTTCCTGTAGTGACAGAGTGAGGTGGTGTTGAGGAGGCTCGGGGCTGCCTGCTCTATCGGGTGTCTTTGTATTGCCTGTTGGTAGAAGTGACATGCTGAATTCATCACCTAGAGAGCGTTACACTGGAAAAATCTATACTGCCCCAATGCCTGAACTGGAAAGCACACAGACCCACGCTAACACACACACACACACACACAGGCACGCGCAAACGCACTCGCGGCCCAGAGGCACATTAATAGAAAGACCAGCATGATTCAACAGCGCCAATGAGATTGAGTTTGTGCAGCAGTGAGTTTGTGTATATGTGTGTGTGTGTGTGTATCAGCGTGTGTGTGTATCTGACCACAGTCTATCAATATGTAAATTCAGGAGTGCACAGTTACTTTATCAGTGATTGCAGGTCTGTCAACGCAGCATGCGGTGCTGTGTACCCCGTGGTGTTGATGAGGCCCCTGTCTACACTGAGAACTATTACTGTGTGTGTGCCTGTATATCTATATATATGGTGTGTGTGTGTACCTGGTCACAGAGTGTAGTTATCAGTCCCTCCTGGCCGTGTTTCTCGTGGACGACCGCCTGTTTCAACTGCACCTCCAGCTGACGCGGCTACAAGGCAATGAAAACAACCAGGTTACAATTACCACAAATGAGCAAAGGAACCAGGCGTTTTAGAGGACATAGTGTAACCGTGTTCAACAGGCAAACAAAAGGAACCATGCACTTTATATATTAAACACAAAAACAACGTTTTAAGGGAGGAGTAGGGCATTGATCGGAAGCAGGAAGAGAGAGAAACTGTACAAGCCTACTTCGCCCATGCTCTACCAAGGTTTTCTAGAACACGGCTTTGACCTACTACAGCAGCTATGTTGGTCTATTGTGATTCAAACCATGTGGAGGCAGGTCGCGCAGGATTCAAACCTTCTCAAACAGCTGACACTCAGTAACTGTTTTAGCCCTACGCAGTGGTCCCAGTCTGTGGTCAGTAGCGGTGACCTACCCGTCTCTGAGAGGACTTGTGTACGTCCTCTAACTCCTCCTCTTTATCCTCCAGCTCTTTGTGATGGATCCGTTTCCTTCTCTCCATCTCCATCTCAAAACGCAGGTGCACCTAGAGGGGGAGAGGTGGAGAAAGAGGGAGAGAGAGAGCAGACAGTTGAGTTCAGACAGCTTGCAAATTAGTTTGTCTGTGTGAGAGTGTGCTATATGTTCGTGAGTGTGTGTGTGTGTGCGCGCATGCATACCTGCTGCACCTGTTGTATCTTGGCAGTGAGCTTGGTGAACTTCTCTGCTCTCTCATTGGTCTGGGTCTCCAGGAGGCGGAGCTGCTTCTTTAGGTCCGTCAGCGAATCAGAGGCCAGGTGAAAGGGCACACTGAGGTCACGGGTCTGGGCACACAGCTCCTCCTTCTGCTGTTGCACACGTACCACCTCCGCCTGGCTCTCCTACACACACATATACACACACACACACACACACACACACACACACACACACACACACACACACACACACACACACACACACACACACACACACACACAGAAATGAGCACAAACACAGCAGAAGTTAATAAGGCTGTGCAAAATAAGTGGAGGTGGTTTGGCCAACTTCATGCCATGTGATTAGTAACCTTGCCTGAGACCTTGAACCTTGTGTTAACACCCAGACCCTCGGCTTAAAGGGATGTGTGTAGAGAAGAGTCATGAAGAATCCCAATCACAACCCCTCCCTCCAGATGCCCCCCCCCCCCCTTTTCCCGCAACCATCCTAAAAGGCCAATCCAAACCCCTTAACCGGCAAACCTTACATTTACTTTACCCAACCTCCATACAAACCCTCCTCCCATGTGACTCTGCTACAAACCAAGGTTATTATAGTAAACTAAAACTACATTTGGAGAAACTATTGAGTAAACTGAAATAAAAATAAGAAAAACTTTTGAAAAACTGAAACTAATATCTTCGTCTGCAAAACCAAATAAAATAAAAAGTATCATAAATTATGTTAAGTTTTATCAAATAAAATAAAGAATACTTTAAGCAAAAATCTATTGGGGTTTTCAAACTTTTTTTGTAATGGGGTTTTCGAGCTTCTGATTCTGGCAGGTAAATGCTGCCAGTAGATGGCAATGTTTCAAATATGCCTAGCATGTGCGTCACTATTACAAGCTAATACCAAGGAGGACAAGGCGTGGCAAGAGGATTACCTCTGCCCAAAATCTGTCCCCGCGAGATAAGCAGACCTTTTTGCATGGAGGTCTATGAGAAAGTGTCAAATTACGTGAGGCTTAGTTGACCAAACAGAGTAATGTTTAAGTTGTTACAAATGTACCGATAAGTTGGCTAGAATGGTCCCACCTGATCTTGTCTCCTCCCGCCTGCCTTCCATCTTTGAGGACATGTATTTCATTGCTAGAGGGGTTAATTGAACATCTTGCCAATATAATAGATCATATTTGCATTCACTAGCTAACAACAGGGAAGAAGGGGGCAATAGGCAGACCATAGTGGCCACGCTCCAAACAGAAAATTGGCTAGTGAGATGTTTTATTCTGGGGTGGGGACAATAAGCTGACAACGGTTGCGTTCCCCTGCTCAGACGTTGCATGCGTCAATCAATGGTTGCGTGCCATCAATGGTTGCGTGCCATGCAATAACATATGTGATTAGCTGATACTTAAAATACCTGTCCAGGCGTTGAAGATTTGTCAGGCGTCAGCAACGTCTAAACTTTGGAATGCGGCCTAAGATGCTGACCAGACCGGACACGTCGCGTGCGCGAGCGTTGCAAAATACATTTTGAAATCCATGTTATTCAATTATTGCACCTACACTGCCCGCGCGCGCCAACGAGCGTCTGCGATGACAAGGGCTAAAATAGAAGTCACTCCTATTTCTGACACAGATCGAGCTAAAAGTCCTGCCTCTTCCCATCTCCTCATTGGTTTATAGAAGCAGGTACCCACGTGCCATCTCCTCATTGGTTATACCCACGTGGGTGATTGAAAGACGAACTGTTTTGCCGGTAGTCGTGGTAATACTATGAAAGTTTAGATGCCAATCACCATATAAGTTCAAAGATGAAAAAGCCTGGATGGAGGAGAGATGACTAGAAACGATTCGGTTGGCCGTTTTATGTGTGGATTAATTGGCGGAGTAGAGGAGCTTGTGCATTTCAGGTAAAATAACAACTCAATGTTTATATCCCAGGACAAATTAGCTAGCAACAGCAAGCTAGCTAAAAATGACAAATTAGCTATCAAGTGCAAGCTAACTAGCTAAATTGCCATACATGTTTAATGCTTTTCGACCTGTCCCCAAATTAATGTCATTGGTTCAGAGTTTGTTTTGCTATTTTAACCTGCGTGTCGTGATCGTGTTTGGTGTAGGGGGACAAAATAAATGTATGCACGATAGCGCACGTGCGCAGCCGGTTTGGGTTCCATGTAAGATTGATTTATAATTGAAACATAACCAAACCTATGAGCATCACCTTATTACTGCCCCCCAGTGGCATGAAGTGACAAGAAAACACAAACTATACGCCAACACATAAATGGCTTCTAACCTACCGCGCATAGGCTTCTTTCTGTCCCTAACACTAAAACTGGAAGAAAATAATATAAAAACAATTTTTTTTTAAAATCAATAATAAGCTAAGGATCCTGGGACTAAACACCTCCCTCTGCAACTGGATCCTGGACTTCCTGACGGGCCGCCCCCAGGTGGTAAGGGTAGGTAACAACACATCCGCCACACCGATCCTCAACACAGGGGCCCCTCAGGGGTGCGTGCTCAGTCCCCTCCTGTACTCCCTGTTCACTCATGACTGCATGGCCAGGCACGACTCCAACACCATCATTAAGTTTACTGATGACACAACAGTGGTAGGCCTGATCACCGACAACAACGAGACAGCTTATAGGGAGGAGGTCAGAGACCTGACCATGTGGTGCAAGGACAACAACCTCTCCCTCAACATGATCAAGACAAAGGAGAAGATTGTGGACTACAGGAAAAAGAAGACTGAGCACACCCCCATTCTCATCGACGGGGCTGCAGTGAAGCAGGTTGCGAGCTTCAAGTTCCTTGGTGTCCACATCACCAACGGACTGTCATGGTCCAAACACACCAAGACAGTCGTGAAGAGGGCACGACAATGCCTATTCCCCCCCAGGAGACTTAAAAGATTTGGCATGGGTCCTCAGATCCTCAAAAGGTTCTACAGCTACACCTTCGAAAGCATCCTGACTGGTTGCATCACTGACTGGTATGGCAACTGCTCAGTCTCCGACCGCTAGGCACTACAGAGAGTAGTGCGAACGGCCCAGTACATCACTGGGGCCAAGCTTCCTGCCATCCAGGACCTCTATACCAGGTGGTGTCAGAGGAAGGCCCTAAAAATTGTCAAAGACTCCAGCCACCCTAGTCATAGACTGTTGTCTCTGCTACCGCACAGCAAGCGGTACCGGAGCGCCAAGTCTCGGTCCAAGGGGCTTCTAAACAGCTTCTACCCCCAAGCCATAAGACTCCTGAACATCTAGTCAAATGGCTACCCAGACTATTTGCATTGCCCCCCCCCCTCTTTTACGCTGCTGCTACTCTCTGTTGTCATCTATGTATAGTCACTTTAATAACTCTACCTACATGTACATATTACCTCAATTACCTCAACTAACCGGTGCCGCTGCACATTGACTCTGTACCGGTCCCCTGTATATAGTCTCACTATTGTTATTTTACTGCTGCTCTTTAATTACTTGCAGCTTTTATCTCTTATTCTTATCCATATTTTTTTTAAATTGCATTGTTGGTTAAGGGCTTGTAAGTAAGCATTTCACTGTAAGGTCTACCTACACCTGTTGCATTCGACGCATGTGACTAATACAATTTGATTTGAAATCAAATTTGAAAAAAAATTGAATTTCAAGTAAAAACGAATATAAATGAAAACAAATAATATCACATAACCATAATAACCTTACTACAAACCCTCCCCCATGTGACTCTTGCGTTGCTTTTTCTGTGTCAAAACTGGCATTCTGGCATTTATTCTGCACTCTCACCGATGCATCATGAAGTATAACCCAGATCAGCAGCTAACATCCAGTGCAGTCAAATCTTCAGTTCAGTGTGTGTGAGTTTGACCTATTGTTCAATCAAAATGAAAGGCAGTTACCTATAGTAGTTCCCCAGCTTGTCCCCGTACAGGACTCTCTGCTCTGGACTTTCTGTTTCTCTTCCTCCAACTGTTTCTCCAGCGCCCCCCTGGTGACCTTACACTGGTCCAGATGAGCCTGAGAGAGGGAGGGAGAGGAAGAGAGAATGAGATAACCTCACAGTGTATAATCTGTCGTGGACAGACTATGGAAATGACGTGAGATTTTAGTTCTGGGTTAACCCGAGATTACATACTGCATTATGTGACACAATTGTAACTGTGCTGTGGCCCTTGAGTTATACAGAGATAGATACATGTGTGGTAATGCTACCTGTAGTTCCTTTTTCTCCCTGGTGAGTCGTAGTCTCTCTCCTCTCTCCGTGTCCAGCGCCTGACTGACAGCTTCACCACGGAAACGCTCGTCACTTAGCTCCCGACGACACCGCCGTCACTTACGAGACCCACATCTTTACTCGCAACCAGAACTAAACTTTACACAATGTACTATCCCTATAATTTTACACAATTTACTATCCCTATAACTTTACACTTTCCCAACTTGGTCTCCGGGATGTCAGTGGTCTGTCTCAGCTCGTTCCTCTCCCTCTCAGACTTCTCCAGCCGTCGTCTCAGAGCCATGATCTCGTCCTGGGGAATCAAAGTATTTTACCACATCTCCAAATCTCCACTGTTAAAGCAAAGCTCTTGTAACTCTGTCTTTGGGTCGAGTCAAAAGGCTTTGGACTCTGGATCAAGTAGTTCCTTTGGTTCTAAATCATGAATCAACTAATACCCATTTAGCCCTGAATCATTGAGTAGTCTCTGAATGAACTAATACCTCTTTAGCTCTGAATCACTGAGTAGTCTGTGAATCGATTCCTACCTCCTTGGCTCTGAGTCTCTGGTCGTCCATGTTAACATCCAGTAGGGGGCGTACTCTACACAGCAGTTTCCACCAGCTCCACTTGGCCACGAGTCTCAGAGTACGGATGTTACTCTGGAAACACCTCACAGCCATCTGCTACACCTGTATGGGGACAGACAGAGATACATGTGTGTTACACCGGCATCCTACCACCTGTACCTAACCACAATTATAGGTAGACACATTATCGGGTGATACCGTCATGCCAGAGTCACTGAATGTGTGTTACACCAGCACCTACCTAACACATTACAACATGTTTCACCTGGGTTAGCAGTCATGGGTTAAAGGTCATGGGTCAGACGCCTTCATTTTGCGGTATTGTTGTCTAGCCAGGTGTCCCATACAGGCAGCCTGTAGCTGAACCAGCCAATCACTGACCAGCTTGTCTCTCTGCTGCTCTAAGTACTTTAACACACCTCGTTTCATAAACACCTGGGGAGAGGAGAGGAGAGAGAGAAAGAATGGGGAGACAAAGAGAGGGAGGGAGGGAGGGAGGGAGAGACAAAGAGGGCGGGAGGGAGGGAGAGACAAAGAGGGCGGGAGGGAGGGAGAGACAAAGAGAGCGGGAGGGAGGGAGAGACAAAGAGAGCGGGAGGGAGGGAGAGACAAAGAGGGCGGGAGGGAGGGAGAGACAAAGAGGGCGGGAGGGAGGGAGAGACAAAGAGGGCGGGAGGGAGGGAGAGACAAAGAGAGCGGGAGGGAGAGACAAAGAGGGCGGGAGGGAGAGACAAAGAGGGAGAGACAAAGAGAGCGGGAGGAAGAGAGAAAGCGAGGGAGAGAGACAGAGAGAGAGACAGAGAGGGAGGGAAAGACAGAGAGGGAGAGAGAGAGAGAGAGAGAAAGCGAGGGAGTAGTGTAACTAGCTAATCTTCAGAAACAGTCTCTGACACACTCACACTGTGTCAGAGACTGACTCTAAGGAGCTCAGTACTGTCAGAACAGAAGCCCTCCCTCCCTTCCTGTCCAGATCCAGATCTACCAGCAGCTCCTCCACCTCCTTCCTCTCATCCGGGGTGATGAAGACTGAACCATACCGTTTCATGACCAGAGGAGACCGAGCCTGGAAACGACACCTGAAGTCACTCAGAGTCACGTGTTCCGAATAACCTGGGAGATAAAGCGAGAGGGGGGAGAGAGAGAGAAAGAGAGAGCCTTCAGAGCCATAGATATACAGATGAGCAAGATGTTGGCACCAAAATTCCCTTTATCAACTTGATAACCTATGCAGAATGGCCAACACTATTAAACTGTGCACACAGGCTAATTCTAGGCTAACACTAACCTGTGCACAAGGGCTAATACTAGGCTAACACTAACCTGTGCGGTAGAGCTGCAGGGAGGGGAGGATGTGTGCAGAGTGCAGCTGGACCCTGAGTGCAGGGACGTCAAAACATCCGCTACCGCTGTCTGTCTTAGCAAACACACACTGGCCTGGCTCGACCAATCAGATTCAATAGAGCATCCTGGATGGAGGGGGAAGGAGAGAGGTGGAGAAAAACATCCTCAGATACACATTAGAAGTGTCGGATTTTGTATGTGTGTGTTTTACAGTGCTATAGTACTTACGGCCTGTAGTTTGACTGATACACAGTGGGAGTGTATACTGGGGTACTTACGGCATGTAGTTTGACTGATACACAGTGGGAGTGTATACTGGGGTACTTACGGCCTGTAGTTTGACTGATACACAGTGGGAGTGTATACTGGGGTACTTACGGCCTGTAGTTTGACTGATATACAGTAGGAGTGTATATTGGGGTACTTACGGCCTGTAGTTTGACTGATATACAGTAGGAGTGTATACTGGAGTACTTACGGCCTGTAGTTTGACTGATATACAGTAGGAGTGTATACTGGGGTACTTACGGCCTGTAGTTTGACTGATACACAGTGGGAGTGTATACTGGGGTACTTACGGCCTGTAGTTTGACTGATACACAGTGGGAGTGTATACTGGGGTACTTACGGCCTGTAGTTTGACTGATACACAGTGGGAGTGTATACTGGGGTACTTACGGCCTGCAGTTTGACTGATACACAGTGGGAGTGTATACTGGGGTACTTACGGCCTGTAGTTTGACTGATACACAGTGGGAGTGTATACTGGGGTACTTACGGCCTGCAGTTTGACTGATACACAGTGGGAGTGTATACTGGGGTACTTACGGCCTGCAGTTTGACTGATACACAGTGGGAGTGTATACTGGGGTACTTACGGCCTGTAGTTTGACTGATACACAGTGGGAGTGTATACTGGGGTACTTACGGCCTGTAGTTTGACTGATACACAGTGGGAGTGTATACTGGGGTACTTACGGCCTGTAGTTTGACTGATACACAGTGGGAGTGTATACTGGGGTACTTACGGCCTGTAGTTTGACTGATACACAGTGGGAGTGTATACTGGGGTACTTACGGCCTGTAGTTTGACTGATACACAGTGGGAGTGTATACTGGGGTACTTACGGCCTGTAGTTTGACTGATACACAGTGGGAGTGTATACTGGGGTACTTACGGCCTGTAGTTTGACTGATACACAGTGGGAGTGTATACTGGGGTACTTACGGCCTGTAGTTTGACTGATACACAGTGGGAGTGTATACTGGGGTACTTACGGCCTGTAGTTTGACTGATACACAGTGGGAGTGTATACTGGGGTACTTACGGCATGTAGTTTGACTGATACACAGTGGGAGTGTATACTGGGGTACTTACGGCATGTAGTTTGACTGATACACAGTGGGAGTGTATACTGGGGTACTTACGGCCTGTAGTTTGACTGATACACAGTGGGAGTGTATACTGGGGTACTTACGGCCTGTAGTTTGACTGATACACAGTGGGAGTGCCTGCGTATGGCGGCCATTCCTCCACTCAAGGTCTTTCTGACAGTGCCTCTCCTCTGTAGCGAGCGCTGGCTGCCCCCTTCCACCCCTCCCAAACCTCGACACGGGGGGGGGGGGGGGGGGGGGGCACAGAGGCACGGGGGCCGAACAGCGTCTTCACTACCCCACTGGAAAGAGAGAGAGAAAGGGAAGGAAAGGTTGACGCAAACATTTATTACAAAAATTGTACGGCACACATCAATAATACACGTTTAGTAGATCTGATAGAGTTGGATTGACACAATATGGTAATAAGCCAAGGAGAGGTATATCTGAGATTGGGCAACACTTACACAGAGGAGTACTGCAGCAGTGAGATGGTGGTGAGAGCAGATGGGTTGCTCTGAACCAGGCTGAACCACCCAGTCAGGTCATATCTGACCGGGTCAGAACCCATCAGGTGGCTCACCTCACACTGCAGGGGCTGCTCACACTGACGCACTGAGGAGACAAACCAGAGATTAGAATTGAACGTCTACACTACCACACAGCAGAATGACATGTCCACTGCTTGCACAATATCTTCTGTATCACTGAAACGGACAAAACACTGACATGCACACTCTCGCCCAAACTCTTACTGTTGCACAAACTCACACACTAGCAAACAAACACAGACGCTCACCCCCTTTTTTAACCCCCTTTTTCTCCCCAATTTCTCGATATCCAATTACGATCTTGTCTCATCGCTGCAACAAGGTCGGGTCTGTAGTGACGCCTCAAGCACTGCGATGCAGTGCCTTGGACCGCTGCGCCACTCGGGAGGCCCTCCCCCCTTGGTGGCAGTGCTGGCAGTGCTCCCAGAGGAGGCTGGGAGCTGTAGTCTATTTATACGTTTTTTTATTGTGTATGTGTTAGGTACAGGAAGCAGGGGGGGTTTTGTGTTTATTACCGGTAGAGCAGGCTGGTCTCTGGAGGACACCACCACAGCAGGCTGGTCTCTGGAGGACACCACCACAGCAGGACTGGTCTCTGGAGGACACCACCACAGCAGGCTGGTCTCTGGAGGACACCACCACAGCAGGACTGGTCTCTGGAGGACACCACCACAGCAGGACTGGTCTCTGGAGGACACCACCACAGCAGGCTGGTCTCTGGAGGACACCACCACAGCAGGCTGGTCTCTGGAGGACACCACCACAGCAGGACTGGTCTCTGGAGGACACCACCACAGCAGGACTGGTCTCTGGAGGACACCACCACAGCAGGACTGGTCTCTGGAGGACACCACCTCAGCAGGACTGGTCTCTGGAGGACACCACCACAGCAGGACTGGTCTCTGGAGGACACCACCACAGCAGGACTGGTCTCTGGAGGACACCACCACAGCAGGACTGGTCTCTGGAGGACACCACCTCAGCAGGACTGGTCTCTGGAGGACACCACCACAGCAGGACTGGTCTCTGGAGGACACCACCACAGCAGGACTGGTCTCTGGAGGACACCACCACAGCAGGACTGGTCTCTGGAGGACACCACCACAGCAGGACTGGTCTCTGGAGGACACCACCACAGCAGGACTTGTCTCTGGAGGACACCACCACAGCAGGACTGGTCTCTGGAGGACACCACCACAGCAGGACTGGTCTCTGGAGGACACCACCACAGCAGGACTGGTCTCTGGAGGACACCACCACAGCAGGACTGGTCTCTGGAGGACACCACCACAGCATGACTGGTCTCTGGAGGACACCACCACAGCAGGACTGGTCTCTGGAGGACACCACCACAGCAGGACTGGTTTCTGGAGGACACCACCACAGCAGGACTGGTCTCTGGAGGACACCACCACAGCAGGACTGGTCTCTGGAGGACACCACCACAGCAGGCTGGTCTCTGGAGGACACCACCACAGCAGGACTGGTCTCTGGAGGACACCACCATAGCAGGACTGGTCTCTGGAGGACACCACCACAGCAGGACTGGTCTCTGGAGGACACCACCACAGCAGGACTGGTTTCTGGAGGACACCACCACAGCAGGACTGGTCTCTGGAGGACACCACCACAGCAGGACTGGTCTCTGGAGGACACCACCACAGCAGGCTGGTCTCTGGAGGACACCACCACAGCAGGACTGGTCTCTGGAGGACACCACCACAGCAGGACTGGTCTCTGGAGGACACCACCACAGCAGGACACTACCACAGCAGGACTGGTCTCTGGAGCTTCAAAGTCTACTGGAACTCTCTCCTGGAACAACAGTACACACTACGTTACATGTTTGTGTGAGTGTGTAAAGGTGCGCGTGTGTGTTTCTGTACCTGTGCGTATCTGTCCAGCGTGTGTGTGTGAAAGTGTGTGAGTAGCAGTTCTCCAGCAGTCTCTCGTGTAGGTAGTTGTTACAGAGTTCAGACCAGCCTGCAGCCCTCTCCTCTCCACTGTGTCCGGGGAGAGACGGCGGGAAACACCCAGGCTACACTGCATGAGGTGGCTCGACACTACAATTCTATCTGATGACTCTGTGCCTGCACTTGTACTCTACTAGTCTTGAACAGGCAAAAATAAAAGGCTTGTGTGTACCTGTCGATGAGTGACACTATAGCCGTGAACAGTTCCTCCTACAGAAGCCATGCCATCTACACATTGAGTAGCACTCAGCCTGGGACCTGGAGAGAGCGAGAGAGAGATGGGTGGTCGGGAGCAGACACAGTGAGGCAGTGACACAGAGTGTGTGTGTGTGTGCATGCCTGCCTGCCTGCGTGCGAGTGCCTGTGTCTCCCTCTTACCCTCCTCTGCATCTGCAGTAGCGTGTCTCTCTCTCTGCCGCCTCCGGTGGCTCTCTGCAGTAGCGTGTCTCTCTCTCTGTTGCCTCCGGTGGCTCTCTGCAGTAGGGCGTCTCTCTCTCTGCTGCCTCCGGTGGCTCTCTGCAGTAGCGTGTCTCTCTCTCTGCCGCCTCCGGTGGCTCTCTGCAGCAGCGTGTCTCTCTCTCTGCCGCCTCCGGTGGCTCTCTGCAGTAGCGTGTCTCTCTCTCTGCCGCCTCCGGTGGCTCTCTGCAGTAGCGTGTCTCTCTCTCTGCCGCCTCCGGTGGCTCTCTGCAGTAGCGTGTCTCTCTCTCTGCCGCCTCCGGTGGCTCTCTGCAGTAGCGTGTCTCTCTCTCTGCCGCCTCCGGTGGCTCTCTGCAGTAGCGTGTCTCTCTCTCTGCCGCCTCCGGTGGCTCTCTGCAGTAGCGTGTCTCTCTCTCTGCTGCCTCCGGTGGCTCTCTGCAGTAGCGTGTCTCTCTCTCTGCTGCCTCCGGTGGCTCTCTGCAGCAGCTGTCTGATGTGGTGTTTGAACACGGCCGTGTGGAGCTCCTCCCCCTCGCACCCCAACACACCGCTGGCCACCTGGGCACTGTCGAAACTCACAAACGCCCTACGCCCCACTGGGGCGAAGAGGAGAGGAGGGAGAAGAGGGGATAGAAAAAGCGGAGGGAAAAAGCTAAGAAGAGGAAGGTGGAAAAGAGAGAAAGTATTGGCATGGGAGGTCCTACTAACAGCTCAACTTCACAAAGTGTCATATGTTATGGAGAGCGAGATGTTGATACAGTCTGTACCTTTACAGGCCCCCGCTGCTCCAAGATGGTATAACCCTGCCAGGACGTGCCATATTGCTCATCGGCTGAGAAGTCCAGCGTTTCCGTGGCCACCAGCAACAACACCGATGTACGCTGCTTTCCATCCACCTGACGGAGGGAGAGGAGGGAGGAGGGCATGGAGGAGAGGAAGATGGGCCTATTAGTTTCTGAGGTAGAGTAAGCAATACGGCCCAAAAATGTAAAAAAGGTTCCAGGTTACCTTGGTGGGAGAGACTATTCCAAAAGAGTTGGCCTCAGAGAATTGGTGCATCTGCAGCTCCGTCCTATCAGGAGGAGACAGGAAGTCATGTAAGAGTGTGTGTGTGTTCGCATGTGTGTGTGTGTGTGTCTGTGTGTGTACCTCATCTCTGTACTGAGTCCAGCCAGCATCTGGGAGAATCCCAGGAAGTTACTCTCTCCCTCCATCTTCTGACACACCCTCCGCTTCTCTAACATCATAGTCTGGAGAAGAAGAGGAGAGAGGGATGAAGAAAGAGGGATGAAGAAAGAAAGGAGGGAGAGGAGGGAGGACATTGAGACAACTATATTATGATACTGTACATACTGTAACATTATAAGCAATATACTTGCATACCGGGCAACAGTGTGTGTGTGTGTGTGTGTGTGTGTGTGTGTGTGTGTGTGTGTGTGTGTGTGTGTGTGTGTGTGTGTGTGTGTGTGTGTGTGTGTGTGTGTGTGTGTGTGTGTGTGTGTGTGTGTGTGTGTGTGTGTGTGTACCTGTAGGTGTCCAGCAGACGCCAGTCCAGCGTGGTTGAAGTCCAGACAGAGAACCAATGGCGAAGCGAGATGAGGCGTCGCTATGCTGAGAGCTCACACACCCAAACGACCTCAGGATCGTAAACACTGCCTGGATACGCTCCACTGGAAACACACACACAAACGACCTCAGGATCGTAAACACTGCCTGAATACGCTCCACTGGAAACACACACCCAAACGACCTCAGGATCGTAAACACTGCCTGGATACGCTCCACTGGAAACACACACCCAAACGACCTAAGGATCGTAAAAACTGCCTGGATACGCTCCACTGGAAACACACACCCAAACGACCTCAGGATCGTAAACACTGCCTGAATACGCTCCACTGGAAACACACACCCAAACGACCTCAGGATCGTAAACACTGCCTGAATACGCTCCACTGGAAACACACACCCAAACGACCTCAGGATCGTAAACACTGCCTGAATACGCTCCACTGGAAACACACACCCAAACGACCTCAGGATCGTAAACACTGCCTGGATACGCTCCACTGGAAACACACACCCAAACGACCTCAGGATCGTAAACACTGCCTGGATACGCTCCACTGGAAACACACACCCAAACGACCTCAGGATCGTAAACACTGCCTGAATACGCTCCACTGGAAACACACACCCAAACGACCTCAGGATCGTAAACACTGCCTGGATACGCTCCACTGGAAACACACACCCAAACGACCTCAGGATCGTAAACACTGCCTGGATACGCTCCACTGGAAACACACACCCAAACGACCTCAGGATCGTAAACACTGCCTGAATACGCTCCACTGGAAACACACACCCAAACGACCTCAGGATCGTAAACACTGCCTGAATACGCTCCACTGGAAACACACACCCAAACGACCTCAGGATCGTAAACACTGCCTGAATACGCTCCACTGGAAACACACACCCAAACGACCTCAGGATCGTAAACACTGCCTGGATACGCTCCACTGGAAACACACACCCAAACGACCTCAGGATCGTAAACACTGCCTGAATACGCTCCACTGGAAACACACACACAAGGAGAGACAACATTCTACACACTATTACCTCACACCCTTCATAAATACACAAAGATTTCATATTACATTACGCAAACAATGCACGCAATGCACACACACACACACAAAGCACTCACCACTGACGCTGTCTCCGACCGTGCCAGCCTGTTTGAGGAGTGTGTGTGGGTGAAAGCTTGGCAGGAGGTGGTCTTGCCCGTGCCACTGCGTCCCACCGCGCACACACTCTGGTCCCTGCGCGTGCCTACCTTGGAGACATACACACGCCTGACTAGAGCGGCCAGGGCAGGGGGAGCGTCCCACACACTGTCCCCACGACGGGAATGAGGGGTCTGGGGAGAGGAGACCACAACATTCCCTTATCATCTAGTTCCCGTGGAACTACAGATAACACCTTGCTCCTATCACTGATGGACCAGAGAGTAGACACACTGGGTTTCCCGGAATGAATCACTCAGCAGAAACTAGCGTTCCTGCAGTGTGTGTGTGTGTTGACCTTTCCGTGTTGGTTCAGCGGCGGCCAGAAGTTGAGCAGGTTGGGTCCAGCGTGTGTGAGGGGCAGGCTGGCTTTAGCTCGACTGGTTAAAGTGTGGAGCGCTCCACACTCAGGTCACTCAGGTCCTCACACAGGTTCAACTCAGATGGATTCAACTGGAGAGAAAGAGAGAGAGAGACTTCTGGATGTCATGCTCCATGACATCATGCAGTGTTCCGTCTTCCCCCATTCTGACTCTCACTTGGCCTGCTGGGAGATCTGAGGTTCCCTTGTCTGGTTTCAGCTGAGTGGCTGGAACACAGAACCCACCAATCACAGACAATCTCAGTATAAACCCACCAATTGGCAAGTCTCAGGACAAAGCCATTAGTTACTTAAAGCTAGAATCCTTAGTTGCTACATCCATTTTTGGATTTAAAAAAGTATTAATATATGCTCATTAAAACTTCTTGAGAATACAGGGGGTGCTATTTTCCCATTAGCATAATTTGCTCTACAGATTAAACTGCCTCTTATTCAATTATTGCTCTTACTATATGCATATCAATAATACCATTGGAAAGAAAACAACCTCTAGTTTCTAAAACCGTTTCAATTTTGTCTCTGAGTGATACAGAAGTCATTTGACAGCACTTTCCATGACCAAGAAGAAAAAAGCAAGATGTGTATGCCAGCTTCAACGCTCTGCCTATATATGGTCGTGCCCCCTATGACCCGAAACACACCTCATTGGCCTTCCTCTGGGTGTCAAGAGGACGTCAGAGGAAAAATATCTTGTTTATCTGGGACTGACGTGAAATGAGAGCTATTTCTTTGGCGTGACCGACAACTTCCGGTTTTCTGATTCGCACGAGTTGGAGCTGCGATTGTGTACTGTTTTGCTGGCGTTATGGATGAAAACTATCTCCGTGTCGAATTTTGTTTGATACATGTGACCAGATCATCGTAATGTATGTTTTTTCAATATAGTTTAATCAGATTATTTGAATTTTTTCTGGAGTTTTGTGGTGTTCCGTTGTCTGAATTTATTTACGTTTGAGATCCGTGCCACTCGACCGGTACCTGTGCTAAATGGAGTGGGCAAGGAACAATTCTGAACGGAACCAACGACTCATCTTGACAAAGGACACTTTGATCAACATTCTGATGAAAGATCAGCCATAGTAAGACCCAATTTACGATGTTATATCATATCTGTTGTGCATGTGAACTGGCCGTGGGCGCCTAGCCGAATCTGCCTGGTATAGCTATGCTAATTTAGCGCTACATTTTGTTTTCGTTATAAAACATTTCATAAATCTGAAATATTGTTTGGATTCACCAGATGTTGGGCTTTCAATATCTGTACGCTGTGTATTTTTCTGAAATGTTTTAAGATGAGTAATTCGTTATATGACGTTGGTCTCTGTAATTGTTCTGGCTGGGTCAGCACTATTTCAGATTGCAGCTGCAATGTAGAACTGTGATTTATACCTGAAAAATGCACATTTTTCCCCAAAAAAACTGCTATACCATAAATATGTTATCAGACTGTCATCTTATGAAGTTGTTTCTTGGTTAGTGGCTATATATATTTTTATTTAGTCGAATTAGTGATAGCTACTGACGCAGGAAAAAGCTGTTGGGAGTAAAAATATCGTGTCCTTTGCTAACGTGGTTAGCTAATAGATTTACATATTGTGTCTTCCCTGTAAAACATTTTAAAAATCTGAAATGGTGGCTTTATTCACAAGACCTGTATCTTTCATCTGGTGTCTTAGACTTGTGATTTAATGATATTTAGATGCTACAAGTTACTTGTGACGCTATGCTAGCTATGCTACTCAGTGGGGTGGGGGGTGGGGGGTGCTACCGGATCAGGGTTGGTGACTCGTGAGAAGTTAATTCTTGAAGAAAATAACTTATAAATGCTTCATGAGCTTAGATCCACTGTCATACCCCATCAGAACCCAAAATAGAAGCTTGTTTTACTCCAATGTTTGTAAAAAAGGAAATATAAAGAAACACTGTATAGCCTCAAAACACTTTATAGCCTAGTAAACGTTTGGGGGAAAAAACGTGTTTTAACGCATACAATGCTATTTCACAGTAAACAAATTAACATCAAGAAGGGCATTCGACATGCACTTACACAAATGACTGATGATTGGCTGAGAAATTGTTCATAAAAAGATTGTGGGGGGCGGTTTTGTAAGATTTCAGGGCACCTTTAGACATTATCGATCACAATCCGCTGCTGGAAAAACGTGTGTTATGGCTGCTATATTGTGGATAGACAGTTACCTGTCTAACATAACACAGAGGTTGTTCTTTAATGGAAACCTCTCCAACATAATCCAAGTAGAGTCAGGCATTCCACAGGGCAGCTGTCTAGGCCCCTTCTTTCAATCTTTACTAATGACATGCCACTGGCTCTGAGTAAAGCCTGTGTGTCTATGTATGCTGATGACTCATCACTATAAACGCCAGCTACCACAGCAGGTGAAATCACTGCAACACTTAACAAAGAGTTGCAGTCAGTTTCAGAATGGGTGGCAAGAAATACAGTTTATTAGTCCTAAATATTTCAAAACCTAAAAGCATTGTATTTGGGGCAAATCACTCACTAATACCTAAACCTCAAGTAAATCTTGTAATAAATAAATGAGGAAATTGAGCAAGTTGAGTAGCCTGTCATGGTGTAGATCAGTTGGTAGAGCATAGCGCTTGCAACGCCAGGGTTGTGGGTTCAATTCCCACGGGGGACCAGTATGAAAATGTATGCACTCACTACTGAAAGTTGCTCTGGATAAAAGCGTCTACTAAATGACTAAAATGTACATGTAAAATGTCAACGCATATTGATGCAACAGTAGTGAAGATGGGGAGAGCTGTCCATAATAAAGCGCTACTCTGCTTTCTTAACAAGGCAGGCCCTAGTTTTGTCACACCTGGACTACAGTCCAGTCATGTGGTCAGGTGCCACAAAGAGGGACTTAGAAAAATTACAATTTGCCCAGAACAGGGCAGCACAGCTGGCCCTTAAATGTACACAAAGAGCTAACATTAATAACATTCATAATATGCATACATGTCCTGGCTCAAAGTAGAGGAGAGATTGACTTCATCACCACTTGTATTTGTGAGAAGTGTTGACATGCTGAATCCACCGAGCTGCCTGTTTAATCTACTAGCACACAGCTCTGAAACAGGATTGTGCCGAGGCACAGATCTGGGGAAGGGTATTACATTTCTGCAGCTTTGGAGGTTCCCAAGAACAAAGTGGCCTCCATGATTCTTAAATAGAAGAATATTGGAACCAACAAGACTCTTCCTAGAGCTGGCCGCCCGGCCAAACTGAGAAGATGGGGGAGAAGGGCCTTGGTCAGGGAGTTGACCAAGAACCCAATGGTCACTCTGACAGACCTCCAAAGTTCTTCTGTGGAGATGGGAGAACCTTCCAGAAGGACAACCATCTCTGCAGCACTCCACCAATCAGGCCTTTATGGTAAAGTAGCCAAACGGAAGCCACTCCTCAGTAAAAAGGCACATGACAGCCCGCTTGGAGTTTGCCTAAAGGCACCTAAAGGACTCTGACCATGAGAAACAAGATTCTCTGCTCTGATGAAACCAAGATTGAACTCTTTGGCCTGAATGCCAAGAGTCACATCTGGAGGAAACCTGGCACCATCTCTATGGTGAAGCATGGTGGTGGCAGCCTCATGCTGTTGTTGTTGTTGTTGAGTGACAGGGACTGGGAGACTAGTCAGGATTGAGGGAAAGATGAACGGGGCAAGGTACAGAGACATCCTTCATGAAAACCTGCTCCAGAGATATCAGGACCACAGACTGGGGCCACGGTTCCTCTTCCAACAGGACAACGACCCTAAGCACACAGCCAAGACAACGCAGGAGTGGCTTCGGGGCAAGTCTCTGAATGTCCTTGAGTGGCCCAGCCAGAGCTGGAGAGGCCTAAGTTATAGCTGTGTAGCGACGCTCCCCATCCAACCTGACAGAACTTAACAGGATCTGCAGAGAAGAATGGGAGAAACTCCCCAAATACAGGTGTGCCAAGCTTGTAGCGTCATACACAAGACTCAAGGCTGTAATCGCTGCCAAAGGTGCTTCAACAAAGTACTGAGTAAAGGGTCTGAATACTTATGTAAATGTGATATTTTTTTTATCTGCTTTTGGTTTTTCATGATCCATTTTAGAATAATGTTGTAATGTAACAAAATGTGGAAAAAGTCCGAATGCACTGTATGTGGTAGTAGAGTAGGGGCCTGAGGGCACACACTCAATATGTTGTGAAAGCTGTATTGTAATGTTTAAATAAATATTTAACTGCCATAACTTTGCTGGACCCCTGGACTAATGGAGATCCATAACAACTGCAAATACAAAACGTGTGATACTATGGATGGTCAGTCCTTGCATTGAATTTGGGAGTGGTTACATTTCTCCAGGCCCATCCATAAGCTTTTCATCAAAACACAGGCGGGGTGGCCGCTTTGTTATTGTTTCAATTAAGGATTCCAGCTTTAGAGGCACCACAAGATGTGTTTGATGTTAACAGGGAGACATTCTTCTATAGTTAATTAAGCACTGTATATTTGTCCCAACATGATTTATCGTTGTTTTTGTGGAGAAAATTTCAGTCATAGTGGAGATTTCCTGGTTGTGATTCTAGTCTGTATTCTCAGTATTGTTCTCACAGCACAACTAAACAGAGATTACCAGGGTTTATGTCTCAGGGGATTAAACTCTGATATGCATCCCTAATCTCTGATCCCTGTGAGTGAGTGTGTGTGTGTCATTCAAATCAATCAAATGTATTTATAAAGCCCTTTTTACATCAGCCGACGTCACAAAGTGCTATACAGAAACCCAGCCTAAAACCCCAAACAAGCAAGCAATGCAGATGTGTGTGTGTGTGTACCAGGGTTCATGGGATGTGTGTGTGAGTATATGAAAATCGAATAGGATTAATGCTAGCTAGATGTTGTAGTAATAAAAATGTGATTCACTTAAAAAAAAAAAAAAAAAATTATAACATTTTCAAACAGTACATTTATATTTTCCAACGGGGCTATACATTTGGGTGAGGTTTTTTTCCCGCCTGAGTAGCCTCGTTTCACTGCCAAAAATAAAATAAAGCATATAGTGTTCAGCGAAATAACACAAATACAGGTAGCCTAGTCAAATAATTAACATCCAATCACATTAACCGTTACTCTCTCGCGGGAAACCTTCACTCTTGCGCAGACATTTAGAAATGAAACATGACAAGCCACGGGAGTTTTTGGAGCGAGATTAAAGATGACTTTTGAGTAGTAAGACATGTATAAAAGCAACAGATACCATTAATAAGAAGGGGCAAAAGCGTCTTATATGGTGAGCTACCGAGTGGCTAGCACAGGCAAACCCCATACTATTGTGAGGGACTTAATTCTTCCTGCTGCTGCGGATATGGCTGGGGGAATGCTGGGGGAAAAGGCGCAAACAACTATACAGACAATGCCTTCATCAAACAACACTGTTTCACGACGCATCAGTGACATGGCAGGAGATGTTTTGAAACAATTACTGCTTCGCATACAGGTCAGTGAATTATATGCGTTACAGCTGGATGAGTCAACAGACGTGGCGGGCCTGGCACAGCTCCTGGTAAATGTCCGTTACGTTTATGGGGGTGTCAATTAAGGAAGACATCCTCTTCTGCAAACCCCTGGAAACCAGGATAACATGATAGGATATTTTTAAAGTACTGGACAGCTTTGTGACATCAAATGGACTTTGGTGTTCAAGATGTGTTGGTATCTGTACTGATGGTGCAAAAGCCATGACAGGGAGACATAGTGGAGTGGTAATGCGCGTGCAAGCAGTTGCTCCCGACGCCACTTTGTTACACTGCAGCATCCACCGAGAGGCTCTTGCTGCCAAGGGAATGCCTGACAGCTTGAAAGACATTTTGGACACTACAGTGAAAATGGTTAACTTTGTTAAAGCAAGGCCTCTGAACTTTTCTGTCTGCATTAACAAGGACAGCACACAGGTCTTTCTGTCATTGTATGATTTTTTTGTGTGCAAATGAACTCAAGCTTACAGACAATGTCAAATGTGAAATAGCGAAGCACCTGAGTGAGCTGGGTGCGCAATTATGCACGTACTTTCCCGAAATGGACGACACAAACAACTGGATTCGTTATCCCTTTCATGCCTTGCCGCCAGTCCACTTACCGATATCTGAACAATTAAATTGAATTTAAATCAGAAGCGACTGCCAGATTTCTGGATTGGGCTGCGCTCAGTTTCTTGCCTTGGCAAATCACGCTGTTAAGACACTGATGCCCTTTGCAACCACGTACCTATGTGAGAGTGGATTCTCGGCTCTCACTAGCATGAAAACTAAATACAGGCACAGACTGTGTGTGGAAAATATTTTAAGACAGACTCTCCAATACAACCCAACATTGCAGAGTTATGTGCATCCTTTCAAGCACACCCTTCTCATCAACCAAGCACACCCTTCTCATCAACCTATTTGTTCACCATTTTTGATGAACAAATAAGGTTTTATATGTAAGATGGCTAAATAAAGAACAAAATTATTATTTGTGCCCTGGTCCTATAAGAGCTCTTTGTCACTTCCCACGAGCCGGGTTGTGACAAAAACTCACACTTATTCTTATGTTTAATGAATGTATCGTATAGTGTGTGTGTGGCAGGCTTACAATGACGACAAAAAACAACATTTGAGAGTGCGCTGACCCTGGTGCTAGAGGGGGTACAGCTGGAGGTTGAATGTTTGAAGGGGGTACGGGAGTATAAAAAGTTTGGGAACCACTGCTCTAGTCTAACGACTCACACTAAATTCTTCCGCTGCTCTGCCGTTCGCTACATACTATAGTCTGAGACGGCCGTCATTGAAGTGTTTTGGAGTGACGAGGGGCGCTGTACAAAACAAAGTCATCAGCGATCGGATGTTCTTTAAGCAATCAGAGAATCAAAGCCCGTGAAGAATTTTCAACCCGCCGCTTCAGCCACGTGTGTTCTGGCTCCCGCAGTACGAAGGGCTGGATAGAAAAGCAGTGCTAAAACAGGGTGTTATTAACACACCGACCAATCCCACACAACACATACAGGGAACCACACTACATTACCACCACTTACTCAGGCTAAAGCCCTCCTTGTGGACGGACCACACATTCCCGACTTCATGCCACACATCCCTCACCTGGCAGAGAGAGAGAGGAGAGAGAAGGAAAGAAAGCCGGAGAGAGAGAGAGAAAGCCAGAGAGAGAGAAGAAAGAGAGAGAGAGAGAGCAAGAGAGAGAAACCTGTTTCTCAAAACCTGTTCACAAACCTGTTCTACTAACACACTGAAGCCTCAGGACCAGAACATCCAATCAATCAGAATAAACCAAATTACAACACAGTCAAAACAAAACTACATTGCTTATTGGGAAACGCAAGCACAAACACAAAGCAAAATGCAGTGCTATCTGGCCCTAAATCGACGATACACCGTGGCTAACTATTTTACCATGGTTACTGATCAAAACCTTAGAAAAACCTTGACAAAGTACAGGCTCAGTGAGCACAGCCTTGCCATTGAGAAGGGTAGACACAGGAAAACCTGGCTCCCTGTAGAGGAAAGGCTGTGCAACCACTGCACAACAGCAGAACCTGAGACGGAGCTGCATTTCCTGACAAAATGTGAAAAATATAAAACAATTAGTGTCATTTCCCCAAATTTGAAACCCTTATTAAAGGTTTCAAAGACCTCTTTGATGAGAGTAAGCTACGCGTCCTGTTGGGGGAGGACGCAGAGAGCTGTGGGTTGGCAGCGCACTACATTGCTGCCTGCCATAAGTTCAGGGACAGTGTCTGACAGACCAATCAACCTGCACATGTACTCTACTGTATGCTTATTGTTATTGTTCAATGTATGGTTATTTTGAACCTTGGTTATTGTTGTTACTGTTGTCCCGTTGACAATTTTGATTCTCTTTGTTTTTTTCATATTGTAAATATCCAAAATAAGCTTTGGCAATATGTACATTGTTACGTCATGCCAATAAAGCAAATTGAATTGAATTGAGAGAGGAAAGAGAGAGAGAGAGAGAGAGAGAGAAGAGAAGAAAGAGAGAGAGAAGAGAGAGGAGAGAGAAAAGAGAGAGACAGAGAGAGACAGAGAGAGAGAGGGAGAAAAAGAAAGAGGAGGCGGGGGGAGAAAGAGAGATGTAAAATTGTGTGTATTCTACAGCATGTAGTGTGTGTGTTCTTTAGAAGGTGTATGTTCCAGGAAGCCAGGTAGCCTAGCGGCTAAGAGCTACACAAAGAAAAAAAACAGCACATGACTCATGCCAGAGAACACTGCATAACGTGTCTCGTGCTCTACAAAACACGCTGCTAGAAAAACCGAGTGCCTTTGCGACGCCCCAGTGCAGCAGGTATGCATAGCACGCATACGGTACGTACATATCTTAGGACATGACCACGTGACATCATACCTCTTCCCTCTCATGTTCTGTTATTATGTCTGTTGCCCCTCAGGCTCCTGTCTCTCCTCTATCACTCCCTCTTTCTTCTTCTCTTCTTTCTGCTCATCTTTCTTTACTTCCATTTTTGGCATCTTGACATCATTTGTCAACATTCCCTGACTTCACTTCCTGCCCCTGCTTCAACAGCTCAGCTTTCATTTCCTGTTTCTGCTTCGGTTGCTCTGTTGGAATTTCCTGTTTCTGCTTCAGCTGCCCCGATTTCCTGTTTCCGTGGCCGCTTCCTGTTTGGCTGTCTCCCCCAGGGGTGGGCTCTTGAGTTTGGGGGAGAGGCATCGCCGGGGCGTGGAGGTCTTGAGATCTGATTGGTGGGGTGGCGGCCTCGCTCTCCATTGACCAACTGCTCGTTTCGCAGGGCCATCTCGGCCTCTAGGATTGGTGGAGTCTGATCCGGGAGGAGAAACTGCTGCTATGCTGGAAAGAATGCTGGAAAGAAACAAGATGGACGCCACCACAGTTAACTGCAGGATTTGCTGTGATTAATCGCAAACTCAGATTTTGCAGAATAGCTGTGATTTAAGATTTTTCATACAAAAAGCATCACACTGTCGTGTTTTAGCTGTATAGAATTTGGGATGTTTTCAGTGCATTTTAAACACTTTCAGACACTGCGATTAATAAAATAAAATCCATAAAAATGATTAACTCTGACAGCCCTAATTTTCACAGCATGTATTTGAACTGGGCCACAAACCAGACTCAGATTTACTGTTAGAAAAAGGCGCAATACAGTCTACAGGACAGGCTCAGCGGCTATATACTGTGACAGCAGGCTAGCTAAGAGACTCTCTCACACACACTCACACACACACACTCACACACGTGTGGAAGAGCAAATATTATCTAAGTTTAGGACTGCAGTTCACAGAGTTTCCTCTTGTCCACTAACAGGTGAAATACCGCTGTGAATTACTGACATATATAATTTCAACTGTATGTAATAATTCCTGAACTAGTCTATGACCGGTTTACTACTGGTTCATTAATAACATAGGTGGTATGATCAGTTTAGACCTGCTGTTACTGTGGAGGCGAGAGGACAGAAAGGTCAATAGGACAACTCTCCTATCCTCTGCTCAGGGGTGGTCGAAACAGGTTACTCATCCATTTGAATGATAATACATACAGTACTAGAATATAGGAATTAAAAAGAGATGGGTGATAGAGTGTGTGGTGCTCTGGTTACTGTGTGCACACAGGAGTGGTTGTGTTTGCAGACGGTACATTCAAAGCAGTGTGGGACATACAGTAGACTACACAAAGAATTACATATCCAACACAGACACACACACACACACACAAACTGGCTGATCATTCTAGAATACACACAACATGAAAACTCATTAAGAAAACACATTTAGGGAACACACAGGACTCTAGAACACACATTAAGGGAACACACAGGACTCTAGAACACACATTAAGGGAACACACAGAGTGAGGACCATTCCAGACCATTCTAGAACACACAGAGTGAGGACCATTCTAGAACACACAGAGTGAGGACCACTCTAGACCATTCTAGAACACAGAGTGAGGACCATTCTAGAACACACAGAGTGAGGACCATTCCAGAACACAGAGTGAGGACCATTCCAGAACAGTAATGCCTCATGCCACGTCATCTCTGCGCCTCCCTTCTGCTCCCAGAGCTTTAAGCGTGAGGACAGCGCCATGACAACGGCTGCTGGGGGAGGGGTCAACCAGTCAGAGGTCAGCCAGATGTGATGTCAGAGTTGGGGGGCGGGACACCACAGAAACAGTGATACAACCTGAGGATGGAGAGAAACAGAAATAGGAGAGCGAGAAAGAGATAGGGATGGAGAGAGAAGATTCAAAGAGAGATGGAGAGGGAGTAGAAAAGAGAGAGGGATGGAGAGAGAGAGAGAGAGAGAGAGAGAGATGGAGAGAGTAGAAAATAGAGAGGGATGAGAGAGAAGATTCAGAGAGAGATGGAGATGGAGAGAGTAGAAAAGAGAGAGGGATGGAGAGAGAGAGAGAGAGAGAGAGAGAGAGAGAGAGATGGAGAGAGAGTAGAAAAGAGAGAGGGATGGAGAGAGAAGATTCAGAGAGATGGAGAGAGTAGAAAAGAGAGAGGGATGGAGAGAGAAGATTCAGAGAGAGATGGAGATGGAGAGAGAGTAGAAAAGAGAGAGGGATGGAGAGAGAAGATTCAGAGAGAGATGGAGATCGAGAGCATTGACCGTTTAAAAGAATTGTCCAATACCTTTCTGGTGACATGTAGTAACCGCTGTAAAGTTGACAATGCATGATGAAACACCTCACGATATGGTGGAATACCATGACAGATCACTCAACACCAGTAAACATACACACACCAGCTGTCTCTCAGAAATATTAGTCCTTCTAGTGAAGTCATATGCACACACACACACATACTTGAATATCTGCACAACCTCTCACAAACGACTGTTTCTTCTCCCACCCAACACAGTCCCAACCTGGGTCTCGTGTACGCCACTCGTGCCCTCTCCTCTCCAGTTTCAGCCTGACTCAGCTGTCCGTTCCATTGGGCTTCTCAGACACACACCTCTGGGCCCCTGGCCCTCACAGACACACACACACACCTCTGTGCCCCTGGCCCTCACAGACACACACCTCTGGGGCCCCTGGCCCTTACAGACACACACACACACCTCTGGGCCCCTGGCCCTCACAGACACACACACACAGCTCTGGGCCCCTGGCCCTCAGGACCTTGCAGACACACACACCTCTGGGCCCCTGGCCCTCACAGACACACTTGCTACCTGCAGCCCCTGCCTGGAACACCAGCGGGCGTAGACAGACAGAGACCTGTTGGGTGAAGGGCAGCTCAGGTGGTGCCTGGTAGGAAGGAGAAAAGTGGTGCCTGGTTTTATGCAAGTATTGGGTCTAGGGATAGACACACATGAAGACATACCCTGTTGTGGACAGTCTCAAAGCAACATAACACCAACGAAGCCTATTCATCTCTGAGAGGGATGTAGGTTAGTAGGACAGACAACCACCTTCAAAGATATTTATACTTCAGTGTTAACCAGTTGATTCACCATAACACGTTCCTGGGCGATATGTACGCCACCGCTTACCTGTGCCAGATGTAACCGTGGCGACATGACGCAGTGTCAACGGCACGTTCACGGGAACAGGGGCTTAACTCCAGTGGTTTCCAAACTTTTGTCTCCCGCCTGAAGCAATCCCAGTTTTCTTGTGACCCACCAAATCAACACAACTGTGTCATTACAGTAGTAACAATCCGGTCAACCCAGACAGAATTGGCCATGACCTTATCCAGTCTATGTGGGGGGACTCTGTTCTATTTGTCTGAAACTGCAGACTAGTGGCACTAGGGTAGCTACTGTAACCCAGGCTTTCTCCCTTGTCCTCTCTCTCCCCTACTGCTTTTCTCTTCCCCTGTCCTATCCTTTTCCCTTAACCCCCTTCTCCCCTACCTGTGACTCAGTCCACCCCGGGCTTTATAAATAAAATTATGAGAACAAACTCGCTTTTCACAAACTATTCTCTGGCATGTCACAGAAATACATACTAAACACATAATTCACTTACCTTATGAAGGCTATTAAATCAATGCAGGGACTCCAAATGTACTGGTTTATAATCCCAATCCTGCCAGGCCAAAGTGAGAGGCTCACTGTCCCACCGTCAAACAGAAACACACAAGCCGAGTGGGGCACCAATCAAAGCAGTCAGAAAAAGAGTGACAGACATCTCTCTCTCTCACACACACACACACACACACACACACACGAGGCAGCTTGCCTGCCAATAGATTGTGCCATAAATATAGTGGGACGGGGGGGTAGTATGGGATACTACCCTGTTAGGAAAACGGGACGCTAGTAAATGAGAAGGGAGAGAGAAAGAAAGAGAGGGGAGAGAGAATACAGTTGGGGGAAAGCAATAAGGGTTAGACAATGTTGCAAACTAACATTCACCCGGTGTCTTCAATTTGCCTCAGGCTAAGACCCCAGGCCCAAACTAACCAACAGATGACTAGCATACAAAAACAGAGGCGAGAGAGGGGAAAGCTGGAATGTTTTGGTAGTCTACTGGGATATGGACATAAGCGTGATGCATTGTTGTTGATATTGGAAGAGTGAAACGCACACAAGAACTCAAAAGCCCATTCCAGAGCAACAGCTAGAAAAAGCCTTGTATCTCTGTCTTGAGGGGTAGTCAGCTGTCGCTCCAACCGGACAGCTACAGCTTCGTAAAGCCTCGTAGAGAAAGGAAGATGGCTGGAAGGGGGGGGTGTACCAGAAGGGTGAGGGAGAAAAGTAGGGGAGGGAAAGGGGGTGAGAAAATAAGAGGAAGGGAGAAGAGCTAGGGGAAGTTGAGACGAGGGAGGGGGACAGAAGCGGTGGGGAAGGGGGAGGAAAGAGGGCTGGGACCTCTGACCTATCCCAAGAAGCCTCCAGCATCCCCTTCTGCACAGTATACAAAACAGGTTTCAGAGGGACATCAAGTGGGACACGGTCCAAGAACCCTTTTTTTTTTTTTTTAAACGTAGGTTTGGCTAGATTACTGTGATGTTGTATTATTATCATCAACAGTCCAGTGTCTGTGCCTCATGAAGAAATACACTGTTTTTAAATTCAAACGTGGAATAAAACAGCGATTCATTTACTCAAACTTATTTCATTAGTTGGATGTTATGGGAAGATAAATTGTCACTAGATGGTTGGCTGCTGTTACCACAGTATTTCTAAAGAACAAACATTACCCCCCCCCCCCCCCCCCCATTTTAACATTTGAACATGATCACTAATCGACACTCATACCTCCCTTTGATATCATGACACACTATGTAGTGTACTAAAGTAGTGTCCCGACAGGTCAACAAACCACACGTTACACAAAGCAACACGGACAAAAGAAAATGATGTATTTATTTCTGAACTGTTTCATATAAGCAGTCCCAACACATATGCTCCTAGCGGTCTTAAAAACAATATAACAAAATTCATTAAAACAAAATGTAATAACAATAATCATTTAATAATATTACCAATAACAGTAATCATCATCGTCATAACTTTAATGGTAATAGTAACCCAAAGCCAGTAGTATTTGCGTTTGTTTGTGGCACGTGTCAAATCATTTGTCTGGTGGTGTGTAAACCGGAGTATTCTATAGCGAGACCCCTGGCGCGAGCTCGTAGACAGAGGGCGCTATCCCCCCCCAAAAAACACACAATAAATATGAAAGAGCAAGAGTCCGGGTATTCAAACAAAAATAATCTGGCAATTTGAAGGTACGATAGCTAAAGTCTTTATGTGCAAGATCCAAAGTTTTCACCACAAACAGATTTACACACTTCAAAACCCCGACGCTCACACAGAGCATCCTCAGCTGAAGATCGTCTCTACATCGTGAAATCTTCTTAAATAAACCTAGAGCATTTGTCATTTAATATACACACATATATTCATTCATATATATATATATATATACTTAAATTTTTTGTTAGTTTTTTTTCCTTCCTATATGCTGCCTCTTTTCATTGTCTTGTTTTGTTGTCAAGCTTGTGTGTGCGCGTGTAATGTTAGACAAAAACATGTCCACTAAATAAAACATACTGACAAGCGATTGAATGCAGCGCACACACACACACACACACACACTCATGCTTGTACACACAACACACACACACACTGAATAGACCCATTACAACCAAGCCTTGTGTGTGTGTGTGACAAGTGGAGGTGCTGAAAGCCAGATTCACTCCATGCTGACACACACACACAACACACACACACACTCTTCTATTCCACATCCCCAGTTTGGTCAGTTTTGTACCCTTTAAAAAAGACCCACTCCTCAGATTCAAAAGGTTGAGAGAGAGAGAGAGAGTGTGTGTGGCCAGAGGCTGGCGCTGAGGGGTTCGTCCCCGCAGGGGCCTGTTCAGATAGGAGGATTCTCATTGGTCCAGAACAGTCAGCCCAGCCAATCAGAATCAATCAGCGACAGGTATTTGGCACATTGAACATCGAGTAACACATTAGGTTAAAAAGGTGAGACAAAACCCATTCATTTTGGTAAAAAAAAGAAAAAAACGCCCTGAAGAGGTATCTCTCTAAAACGACATCACTTCCCCTGACTGACCTGTGTAGGCCTCTAAGAATATCAACACCCCCCCCCCCCAACACATAAACCCTCCTCTACCCCCCCAGCCACACGCAGGTCACAGCTGTGGAAACGCACGGATATATCACAGACGAGGAACCTTCTACTGCATGGAAGAAGAGGGGGGGGGGGAAACCCCAGAAAAACCCAGAAATTAAAATTGAGTGAACAAATCCTTTCTCCTCTCTTTTCTACAACCAGCTGCGCATTCATGTCCTTCGCTTAAACGGACGTGTCACGGCTGCAGCCACAGCAGCACAGCTGGTTCTCCTAATATATAAAGCCAGAGAGAATTGTGGGTCTACCATTCTGGGTCACATTCAGAAACAATCCATAGGTTCAAACCGGACTGAAGGGGACTAACAGATTCGGGTTCCGTGTCACCTACCACCTCTCTCTCTCTCTCTCTGCACTGACCTACTTATATGGCCAATCCTGTGTGTGTGTGTGTGTGTGTGTGTGCTCGTGTGTGATCTACATCTGGATAGCTGCAAGACTACGGCGTACACATTAGAGCTGCCCTGACACAATTACAACTTCTCACACAGCAAAGTATCCGTCCCCGCTGGGGTTCAAAACTCACATACAGTCCCCGCTCTGAGGTACGCATACTGCCAGGTGAATGAAAGACCCCCCCCCCCCTCCCCAACATTCCTAAAGAGAAGAGTACAGATTCACATACGAATGCAAACGTGTGGTAGAGCAGTACTGGAGTAAAGGACTGGAGGAGATGCACAGAGAACGTCTTGGCCTTCGTACACACCATCCCCGGTTCCCATAGTTTCAGGTGCAAACATCCCCCCCCAGTCTATATGGTTACCAAGAGCCATGCACGAGCCGCATCGGAGAGGTTTGTCCGTGGCGACAAGAGTTCCGTGCCAGAGAGTTCTGTATCCAGGGGGGGGGGGGGGGGGACACACACGCCTGCTTACAAAACGGGTCCTCCTGGATGCTTAGGTGACTCAAGAAAATATTGACATTGGCACTTTATGCATTTCACTGATGGAGGGAAGATGGAGGGGAGGGATGGAGGAGGAGAAGAGGGTAAACGGAGGAGAAGAGGGTAAACGTCTTTTCAAAAAGTCAAAGCAGTCATCTTTCTCTCCTTCGTTCGTGCTCTGTGGAAGGAATGAAACCTGCTGCCAACCTCTATGGCCCCATCTCTGGACACACACACTCACAGCTAACACACAGGGACAACAGCGTACACACACACTTACACACACACTCACTGCCATTCTCTCGGTTTGTCTCTCTGCTTCCTGTCCTCCTCCCACCATCATTCCACTTCTCCTTTCCCTTCTTCATGAGCTCACAGGAGAGGGACGTTATTGGTCCGGCCCCTCTCTCCAAGCGGTGCCATTGGTCCAGATACTCACCTCCTGCATTAGGTCCCCGCCCCTCCACTACAGCCAGCCAATCCCGTGGAGAGCGGCCCGGCAGGTGCGTGTGGCTCGGGTCCAGTCTCAAGACGAGGCTGGGGGGAACGAGGGACAGAGGGAGGGACGGGTGGAGAGAAGAGGAGGTGGGGACAGGTGCCCTAGTCTTCCCTCTCCTACTCGGGACTGGCGTTTGCTGCTCTGCCGGGTTCAGTTGGTGTGTGCGCGCTCGTGTGCGTGAGGTCGGCTGTGTGGAATGCTGGTCCATTGAGGGGCGAGAGGAAGAGGGATGCGTGGCACCGCTCCAGGGTGCGGTCGGAGAGGGAGGGCGCTCTGGTTCTCTTTAGGTACACGCATGGTCCGATGGTACGTTTTTGCCTTTCGGTGTGTGTGTGTGACAACAGAGGAGAGAGGCTGGCAGGCTTGGTCCATACACACTCCAGAGTGAGAGTGTGGGGCTTTATTGGATGTGTGTGTGTGTGTGTGTGTGTGTGTGTGTGTGTGTGTGTGTGTGTGTGTGTGTGTGTGTGTGTGTGTGTGTGTGTGTGTCTAGGACTTGGGGCTGTGGCGGGCGGGTTCATAGGGGATGAGGTTAGGATGCGGTGTGTGTAGGTGTGTGTGTGTAGGTGTGTGTGTGTAGGTGTGTGTGCGGCCTACAGGCCGTTGCTGTTGCGGTGTGTGAGAGGAGGTTTGGAGAGCTCCACCCCCCCAGCCCGACCCTTCCCGATGACCTTAGGGGCGCGACGCAGCAGCTTCTGGGCCTCAGTAAACGCATCGGTCAGCTCTTTCTTCCACTGGACAAACTCTGGGTCACTCTGCAGAGACAGAGATAATAAACATATTATTACACACACACCTTCCATTTTACAAACTTCTAATAGAATAATTAATAATACATCAAAAAATTACAGACTAGGGCTGCAAAAATCCGATTTCTTTCCCAAAACTTCCAGGTTTTTCAGAAATCCTGCTTGGAAAATACCTGGTATTGGGAGGGTATAAGCAGGAAATCTGGAATTCTCCATCCAGGATTTCTGGAACACTTGGGAATTTTGGGAAAGTTAACTTTTTAGGGATAGGGGGCAGCATTTTCACTTTGGATGAATTGCGTGCCCAAATTGAACTGCCTCCTACTCTGTCCCAGATGCTAATATATGCATATTATTACCATTGGATAGAAAACACTCTGAAGTTTCTAAAACTGTTTGAATTATGTCTGTGAGTATAACAGAACTCATATGGCAGGCAAACTTCCAAACTTCTGAGGCTGGTCGATATTCAACTCATCGCCTGTTCAAATCCCAGTAAGATATGGATCTGTTTGCACTTCCTACGCCTCCCACTAGATGTCAACAGACTGTAGAACGTTGACTGAAGCTTATACTGTGTTGTGGGGCCGGATGAGAGGGGAATGAGTCAGTGGTCTGGCAGATTGCCAGTTCCTGGTCAAGCGCATTCCACATGATATTGCCTTGCGTTCCATTACTTCTACAGACACGAAGGAATGCTCCGGTTGGAACGTTATTGGATATATGTGATAACAACATCCTGAAGATTGATTCTCTACTTAGTTTGACCAGTTTATTCAACATGCAATATAACATTTTGAAGTTTTCGTCCGACGTTATGCGGGACTTGCACGAGCGTTTGGATATGTGTACTGAACGCGCTAGCAAAAGTAGCTACTTGGACATAAATAATTGACATTATCGAACAAAACAAAAATTCAACAAAAATTCCTGGGAGTGCATTCTGATGAAGATCAAAGGTAAGGGAATATTTATGATGTAATTTCGTATTTCTGTTGACTCCAACATGGCGGAGAAATGTTTTTTATATCTGAGCGCCGTCTCAGATTATTGCATAGTGTGCTTTTTCCGTAAGTTTAAAAAAAAATCTGACACAGCGGTTGCATTAAGAACAAGTGTATCTTTAATTCTATGTAAAACATGTATCTTTCATCAAAGTGTATGATGAGTATTTCTGTTATTAGATGTTGCTCTCTGCAATTTCCCCGGATATTTTGGAGGCATTTCTGAACATGGCGCCAATGTAAACTAAGATTTTTGGATATAAATATGCACATTATCGAACAAAACATACATGTATTGTGTAACATGATGTCCTATGAGTGTCATCTGATGAAGATCATCAAAGGTTAGTGATTAATTTTATCTCTATTTCTGCTTTTTATGACTCCTATCTTTGGCTGGGAAAATGGCTGTGTGTTTTTTGGACTTGGAGGTGATCTAACGTAATCATATGTTGTGTTTTCACTGTAAAGCATTTTTCAAATCGGACACGATGGGTAGATTAACAAGATGTTTATCTTTCATTTGCTGTTTTGGACTTGTTAATGTGTGAAAATATTCAAAATATTTTTGCATTTCCCGCGCTGCCTTTTCAGCGGAATGTTGTGGGGGGGTTCCGCTAGTGGAACGTGTGTCCTAGAAAGGTTAACAGAATTTTAGAGACAGAGCCAGAGAGAGAGAGAGCCAGAGAGAGAGAGAGAGAGCCAGAGAGAGAGAGAGAGAGAGAGAGAGAGAGAGAGAGCCAGAGAGAGAGAGAGCCAGAGAGAGAGAGAGAGCCAGCGAGAGAGAGAACCAGCGAGAGAGAGAACCAGCGAGAGAGAGAACCAGCGAGAGAGAGAACCAGCGAGAGAGAGAGAGCCAGAGAGAGAGAGCCAGAGAGAGAGAGAGCCAGAGAGAGAGAGCCAGAGAGAGAGAGAGCCAGAGAGAGAGAGCCAGAGAGAGAGAACCAGCGAGAGAGAGAGCCAGAGAGAGAGAGAGCCAGAGAGAGAGAGAGCCAGAGAGAGAGAGCCAGAGAGAGAGAGCCAGAGAGAGAGAGCCAGAGAGAGAGAGAGCCAGAGAGAGAGAGAGCCAGAGAGAGAGAGCCAGAGAGAGAGCCAGAGAGAGAGAGAGCCAGAGAGAGAGAGAGCCAGAGAGAGAGAACCAGCGAGAGAGAGAACCAGCGAGAGAGAGAACCAGCGAGAGAGAGAACCAGCGAGAGAGAGAGAGCCAGAGAGAGAGAGCCAGAGAGAGAGAGCCAGAGAGAGAGAGCCAGAGAGAGAGAGCCAGAGAGAGAGAGCCAGAGAGAGAGAACCAGCGAGAGAGAGCCAGAGAGAGAGAGAGCCAGAGAGAGAGAGCCAGAGAGAGAGAGCCAGAGAGAGAGAGCCAGAGAGAGAGAGCCAGAGAGAGAGAGAGCCAGAGAGAGAGAGAGCCAGAGAGAGAGAGCCAGAGAGAGCCAGAGAGAGAGAGAGAGAGCCAGAGAGAGAGAGAGCCAGAGAGAGAGAGCCAGAGAGAGCCAGAGAGAGAGAGAGAGAGCCAGAGAGAGAGAGCCAGAGAGAGAGAGAGCCAGAGAGAGAGACCCAGAGAGCCAGAGAGAGAGAGAGAGCCAGAGAGAGAGAGAGCCAGAGAGAGAGAGAGCGAGCCAGAGAGAGAGCGAGCCAGAGAGAGAGAGAGCCAGAGAGAGAGAGAGCCAGAGAGAGAGAGAGCGAGCCAGAGAGAGAGAGAGCCAGAGAGAGAGAGAGCCAGAGAGAGAGAGAGCCAGAGAGAGAGAGAGCCAGAGAGAGAGAGCCAGAGAGAGAGAGCCAGAGAGAGAGAGAGCCAGAGAGAGAGAGATAGAGGTTGTCCTCCGTACCTCACACTGCAGGACAAACTGCTTCCCCCCTTTGATGCGCAGCAGGATGCACTTCTTATCTTTTATCTGCGTCTCCTCCACCGTCACGATCTGCTCCATCGTCAGCAGGTTTTGCTGCGGAACACACACACACACACACACAAACCAAAATCAGGAACATGTCCGGGAGGCGGGGGAACCAATCACAAGCGGAGAATGAGACGGACCAATCGAAACGGAAGCTACAGAGGAGAGTGGCCTTTTTACGAACGGCGCTAGAGAGCGAGGACGCTGCTCTGAAGGCTGTCTGGTAGCAAAGCGTTAGAACAGAGGACGAGCTCCAATCCGTCTACTGTGCCACTGGGGAGGAGGACAAGGTGGTGGGACAGCAGCTGTCAGGCTTACCTTCGGGGCGCGGACTGTGTGTGAGAATGTTTTCATCCAGGCCTACAGAACGTGAGCGAGGACAGACAAGACAGACGGATGGACAATGACGAAGAACACACACACACACACACACACACACACACACACACACACACACACACACACACACACACACACACACACACACACACACACACACACACACACACACACACAGAAACACACACAAAGAAAAACCCAACCAGAAACCCACATACGTGAAGAGCAGAAGCGCACAAACTGAAACACACGCACGTAAACTCGGACCGACACGCACATAGAGAGGACTGTGTGACGTAGAGGTGTGTGTGTGAGTCTCACCCGTGACTCCCCCTCTCCCCTCCACTCCACTCGGTTGGGGAACAGGTAGAAGTATCGGCGCTGCCACTGCGTCAGGAACGGGTTCCCCAGCTTCAACATGTAGCCGTGCATTATACAGTCCTTCCCCAGGGCATAGTCTACAACACACACACACACACACACACACACACAAAATAAAAATACTACATTAACCCCATTATCACAAAATAAACATGGAATCAAAGCCAGCTTCAGCAAGTAGAAGAACATTCCTAACCACACGCTTGTGAAGTACAGCTGCCCTATGATAATAAATCAAATACTCCTATTAATGAGGGGCTTGTTATATCGCAAGTAATATCATTACAACACAGTACAAATACTGCTTTTGGAGATTTTGTCCATGTCGTGCAACCCCAGTGCTCTGCATGTGTTGGCGTAGGATGCGTCTCCCTCGGCGTTTCTCCGCCTTACCCTCCTCGTGGCCCAGCTGTTTGTTCTTGGTCCTCTTGCGGGCCTCGTTCTTGTCCGTGTCGGAGTTGACCGCCTCGTACACCGTCTCAGCCACCTCCTGCTGCCAGCGCTCTGAGATGACCAGGGGGAAATTCTTGTACAGTTCCTGGTCACTGTCCAACAACTAGAGGGAGAGGGAGGAGAGAGAGGGACCGGGAGAGGGAGGAGAGAGAGGGAGGGAGAGGGAGGAGAGAGAGGGAGGGAGAGGGAGGAGAGAGAGGGAGGGAGGAAAGAGAGGGAGGAAGAGGGAGGAGAGAGAGGGACCGGGAGAGGGAGGAGAGAGAGGGAGAGAGAGGGAGGAGAGAGAGGGAGAGAGAGGGAGGCGAGAGAGGGAGGAAAGAGAGGTAGGCGAGAGAGGGAGGAAAGAGAGGGAGGCGAGAGAGGGAGGAAGAGGGAGGAGAGAGAGGGAGGAAGAGGGAGGAGAGAGAGGGAGGAAGAGGGAGGAGAGAGAGGGAGGAGAGAGAGGGAGGAAGAGGGAGGAGAGAGAGGGAGGAGAGAGAGGGAGGGAGAGGGAGGCGAGAGAGGGAGGCGAGAGAGGGAGGGAGAGGGAGGCGAGAGAGGGAGGGAGAGGGAGGAGAGAGAGGGAGGGAGAGGGAGGGAGAGGGAGGAGAGAGAGAGGGAGAGGGAGGAGAGAGAGGGAGGAGAGAGAGGGAGAAGAGAGAAGGAGGGAGAGGGAGAAGAGAGAGGGAGAAACAAAACAAAGTCACTGAGGCAGGTATGAGGTGTAAGGTGAAGTGATTCCTCAGATGTTAACCACGTCACCAGTAGCTGTGAGATCTGCTGAGCTGGGCAGCATGACTGTAATTAAGGCGACCTGGAACGCGCCCAAAGCCTCCAGTTGTGTAACGTCAAAACCATTTTGGAAGGACTTTCTTTGTGGGCCGCTCTGTTTACTGGCAGTGTCAATATTGAACACTGATGGAGCCACGTTACACCTCAGCCTCCTGTCTGTGAGTGTGTGTGTGTGTGTGTGTGTGTGTGTGTGTGTGTGTGTGTGTGTGTGTGTGTGTGTGTGTTTGTCAAGCACTAGGATGTAGGAGTGTGTCAATCCGGATTACAGGTTTAGCTTTTATATAATGCTGTGTATTTTCCGTTGATACCCTTGGTGGTTTCATGAGTTAAGGGTTGTGTGTGTGTGTGTGTGTGTGTGTGTGTTACCTTGATACCCTTGGTGTCCTCTTCATCAAAGGAGCCAATGTCAAATGCATCTGCTGCATTTACCTCTCCTCTAGGAGGGATGAGAGGGGGAGAATACTGGAGGAGAGAGAGAGGTAAAGGGGAGGAGAGAGAGAGAGAGAGAGAGAGAGAGAGAGAGAGAGGAGAAGTAAAGGTGAGGAGAGAGAGAGGAGAGGTAAAGGTGAGGAGAGAGAGGTAAAGGTGAGGAGAGAGAGAGAGAGAGAGAGGAGAGGTAAAGGTGAGGAGAGAGAGAGAGAAAGAGAGGAGAGGTAAAGGTGAGGAGAGAGAGAGAGAGAGAGGTAAAGGAGAGGAGAGAGAGAGAGGTAAAGGTGAGGAGAGAGAGAGAGGTAAAGGTGAGGAGAGAGAGAGAGGGGAGAGGTAAAGGTGAGGAGAGAGAGAGGGGGGAGAGGTAAAGGTGAGGAGAGAGAGAGAGAGAGGAGAGGTAAAGGCGAGGAGAGAGAGAGGTAAAGGCGAGGAGAGAGAGAGGTAAAGGCGAGGAGAGAGAGAGAGGTAAAGGCGAGGAGAGAGAGAGAGGTAAAGGTGAGGAGAGAGAGAGAGGTAAAGGTGAGGAGAGAGAGAGAGAGAGGTAAAGGTGAGGAGAGAGAGAGAGGGGAGAGGTAAAGGTGAGGAGAGAGAGAGAGAGAGGAGAGGTAAAGGCGAGGAGAGAGAGAGGTAAAGGCGAGGAGAGAGAGAGAGGTAAAGGCGAGGAGAGAGAGAGAGGTAAAGGCGAGGAGAGAGAGAGAGGTAAAGGCGAGGAGAGAGAGAGAGGTAAAGGCGAGGAGAGAGAGAGAGGTAAAGGTGAGGAGAGAGAGAGAGAGAGAAGTAAAGGCGAGGAGAGAGAGAGAGAGAAGAAGTAAAGGCGAGGAGAGAGAGAGAGAGAAGAAGTAAAGGCGAGGAGAGAGAGAGAGGTAAAGGCGAGGAGAGAGAGAGAGGTAAAGGCGAGGAGAGAGAGAGAGGTAAAGGCGAGGAGAGAGAGAGAGGTAAAGGCGAGGAGAGAGAGAGAGGTAAAAGTGAGGAGAGAGAGAGAGGTAAAAGTGAGGAGAGAGAGAGAGGTAAAAGTGAGGAGAGAGAGAGAGGTAAAGGTGAGGAGAGAGGAGAGGTAAAGGTGAGGAGAGAGAGAGAGAGAGAGAGAGGTAAAGGCGAGGAGAGAGAGATAGGTAAAGGCGAGGAGAGAGAGAGAGGTAAAGGCGAGGAGAGAGAGAGAGGTAAAGGCGAGGAGAGAGAGAGAGAAGTAAAGGCGAGGAGAGAGAGAGAGAAGAAGTAAAGGCGAGGAGAGAGAGAGAGGTAAAGGCGAGGAGAGAGAGAGAGGTAAAGGCGAGGAGAGAGAGAGAGGTAAAGGCGAGGAGAGAGAGAGAGGTAAAGGCGAGGAGAGAGAGAGAGGTAAAGGCGAGGAGAGAGAGAGAGGTAAAAGTGAGGAGAGAGAGAGAGGTAAAGGTGAGGAGAGAGGAGAGGTAAAGGTGAGGAGAGAGAGAGAGAGAGAGAGAGGTAAAGGCGGGGAGAGAGAGAGAGGTAAAGGTGAGGAGAGAGAGAGAGGTAAAGGTGAGGAGAGAGAGAGAGAGAGAAGTAAAGGCGAGGAGAGAGAGAGAGAGAGAAGTAAAGGCGAGGAGAGAGAGAGAGAAGAAGTAAAGGCGAGGAGAGAGAGAGAGGTAAAGGCGAGGAGAGAGAGAGAGGTAAAGGCGAGGAGAGAGAGAGAGGTAAAGGCGAGGAGAGAGAGAGAGGTAAAGGCGAGGAGAGAGAGAGGTAAAAGTGAGGAGAGAGAGAGAGGTAAAAGTGAGGAGAGAGAGAGAGGTAAAGGTGAGGAGAGAGGAGAGGTAAAGGTAAGGAGAGAGAGAGAGAGAGAGAGAGGTAAAGGCGAGGAGAGAGAGAGAGGTAAAGGTGAGGAGAGAGAGAGAGAGGTAAAGGTGAGGAGAGAGAGAGAGGTAAAGGTGAGGAGAGAGAGAGAGAGAGGTAAAGGCGAGGAGAGAGAGAGAGAGAGGTAAAGGCGAGGAGAGAGAGGTAAAGGCGAGGAGAGAGAGGTAAAGGCGAGGAGAGAGAGAGAGGTAAAGGCGAGGAGAGAGAGAGAGGTAAAGGCGAGGAGAGAGAGAGAGAGGTAAAGGCGAGGAGAGAGAGAGAGGTAAAGGCGAGGAGAGAGAGAGAGGTAAAGGCGAGGAGAGAGGTAAAGGCGAGGAGAGAGAGAGAGGTAAAGGCGAGGAGAGAGAGAGAGAGGTAAAAGTGAGGAGAGAGAGAGAGGTAAAGGTGAGGAGAGAGGAGAGGTAAAGGTGAGGAGAGAGAGAGAGAGAGAGGTAAAGGAGAGGAGAGAGAGAGAGGTAAAGGCGAGGAGAGAGAGAGAGGTAAAGGCGAGGAGAGAGGTAAAGGCGAGGAGAGAGGTAAAGGCGAGGAGAGAGAGAGAGAGGTAAAGGTGAGGAGAGAGAGAGAGAGGTAAAGGTGAGGAGAGAGAGAGAGAGGTAAAGGTGAGGAGAGAGAGAGAGGTAAAGGTGAGGAGAGAGAGAGAGGTAAAGGTGAGGAGAGAGAGAGAGAGAGGAGAGGTAAAGGCGAGGAGAGAGAGGTAAAGGTGAGGAGAGAGAGAGAGAGAGGAGAGGTAAAGGTGAGGAGAGAGAGAGAGGTAAAGGTGAGGAGAGAGAGAGAGGTAAAGGTGAGGAGAGAGAGAGAGAGGTAAAGGCGTGGAGAGAGAGAGAGGTAAAGGTGAGGAGAGAGAGAGAGGTAAAGGTGAGGAGAGAGAGAGAGAGGGTAAAGGTGAGGAGAGAGAGAGAGAGAGGTAAAGGTGAGGAGAGAGAGAGAGAGAGGTAAAGGTGAGGAGAGAGAGAGAGAGGTAAAGGTGAGGAGAGAGAGAGAGAGAGGTAAAGGTGAGGAGAGAGAGAGAGGTAAAGGTGAGGAGAGAGAGAGAGAGAGGTAAAGGTGAGGAGAGAGAGAGAGAGAGGTAAAGGTGAGGAGAGAGAGAGAGGTAAAGGTGAGGAGAGAGAGAGAGGTAAAGGTGAGGAGAGAGAGAGAGAGAGAGAGGAGAGGTAAAGGTGAGGAGAGAGAGAGAGAAAGAGAGGAGAGGTAAAGGTGAGGAGAGAGAGAGAGAGAGAGGTAAAGGTGAGGAGAGCGAGAGAGAGGTAAAGGTGAGGAGAGCGAGAGAGAGGTAAAGGTGAGGAGAGAGAGAGAGGGGAGAGGTAAAGGTGAGGAGAGAGAGAGGGGGGAGAGGTAAAGGTGAGGAGAGAGAGAGGGGGGAGAGGTAAAGGTGAGGAGAGAGAGAGGGGAGAGGTAAAGGTGAGGAGAGAGAGAGAGAGAGGAGAGGTAAAGGCGAGGAGAGAGAGAGGTAAAGGCGAGGAGAGAGAGAGGTAAAGGCGAGGAGAGAGAGAGAGGTAAAGGCGAGGAGAGAGAGAGAGGTAAAGGCGAGGAGAGAGAGAGAGGTAAAAGTGAGGAGAGAGAGAGAGGTAAAAGTGAGGAGAGAGAGAGAGGTAAAGGTGAGGAGAGAGGGAAAAGGTGAGGAGAGAGAGAGAGAGAGAGATAGGTAAAGGTGAGGAGAGAGAGAGAGAGAGAGAGAGGTAAAGGCGAGGAGAGAGAGATAGGTAAAGGCGAGGAGAGAGAGAGAGGTAAAGGCGAGGAGAGAGAGAGAGAGAGGTAAAGGCGAGGAGAGAGAGAGAGGTAAAGGTGAGGAGAGAGAGAGAGAAGAAGTAAAGGCGAGGAGAGAGAGAAGAAGTAAAGGCGAGGAGAGAGAGAGAGGTAAAGGCGAGGAGAGAGAGAGAGGTAAAGGCGAGGAGAGAGAGAGAGGTAAAGGCGAGGAGAGAGAGAGAGGTAAAGGCGAGGAGAGAGAGAGAGGTAAAAGTGAGGAGAGAGAGAGAGGTAAAAGTGAGGAGAGAGAGAGAGGTAAAGGTGAGGAGAGAGGAGAGGTAAAGGTGAGGAGAGAGAGAGAGAGAGAGAGAGAGAGGTAAAGGCGAGGAGAGAGAGAGAGGTAAAGGTGAGGAGAGAGAGAGAGAGGTAAAGGTGAGGAGAGAGAGAGAGAGAGAGAGGAGAGGTAAAGGCGAGGAGAGAGAGGTAAAGGTGAGGAGGAGAGAGGAGAGGTAAAGGTGAGGAGAGAGAGAGAGGTAAAGGTGAGGAGAGAGAGAGAGAGAGGTAAAGGCGAGGAGAGAGAGAGAGGTAGAGGCGAGGAGAGAGAGGTAAAGGCGAGGAGAGAGAGAGAGGTAAAGGCGAGAGAGAGAGAGAGAGGTAAAGGCGAGGAGAGAGAGAGAGGTAAAGGCGAGGAGAGAGGTAAAGGCGAGGAGAGAGAGAGAGAGGAGAGGTAAAGGTGAGGAGAGAGAGAGAGGTAAAGGTGAGGAGAGAGAGAGAGGTAAAGGTGAGGAGAGAGAGAGAGAGGTAAAGGCGAGGAGAGAGAGAGAGGTAAAGGTGAGGAGAGAGAGAGAGAGAGGTAAAGGTGAGGAGAGAGAGAGGTAAAGGTGAGGAGAGAGAGAGAGAGAGGTAAAGGTGAGGAGAGAGAGAGAGAGAGGTAAAGGTGAGGAGAGAGAGAGAGAGAGGTAAAGGTGAGGAGAGAGAGAGAGAGAGGTAAAGGTGAGGAGAGAGAGAGAGAGAGGTAAAGGTGAGGAGAGAGAGAGAGAGGTAAAGGTGAGGAGAGAGAGAGAGAGGTAAAGGTGAGGAGAGAGAGAGAGAGGTAAAGGTGAGGAGAGAGAGAGAGAGGTAAAGGTGAGGAGAGAGAGAGAGAGAGGTAAAGGTGAGGAGAGAGAGAGAGAGGTAAAGGTGAGGAGAGAGAGAGAGAGAGGTAAAGGTGAGGAGAGAGAGAGAGAGAGGTAAAGGTGAGGAGAGAGAGAGAGAGAGGTAAAGGTGAGGAGAGAGAGAGAGAGGTAAAGGTGAGGAGAGAGAGAGAGAGGTAAAGGTGAGGAGAGAGAGAGAGAGGTAAAGGTGAGGAGAGAGAGAGAGAGGTAAAGGTGAGGAGAGAGAGAGAGAGAGGTAAAG